>NW_018406942.1:520042-601832 GCF_002113885.1 Mizuhopecten yessoensis | reverse complement strand
AAACAATTAATTTATCAACACATGGGAAACAACACAACGAAACAATTAATGTATCAACACACTGGAAAACAACACAACGAAACAATTAGCGTATCAACACATGGGGAACAACACAACGAAACAATTAATGTATCAACACATGGGGAACAACACAACCAAACAATGAATGTTTCAACACATGGGAACCAACACAGCGAAACAATTAATGGATCAACACATGGGGAACAACAAAACAAAACAACTAATTTATCAACACAGGGGAAACAACAAAACGAAACAATTGATGTATAAACACATGGGGAACAACACAACGAATCAATTAATGTATCAACACACTGGGAAACAACACAACGAAACAATTAGTGTATCAACACATGGGGAACAACACAACGAAACAATGAATGTTTCAACACATGGGAAACAACACAGCGAAACAATTAATGTATCAACACATGGGGAACAACACAACGAAACAATGAATGTATCAACAATTGGGAAACAACACAGCGAAACAATTAATGTATCAACACATGGGGAACAACACAACAAAACAATTAATGTATCAACACATGGGGGGAAACAACACAGCGAAACAATTAATGTATCACCACATGGGGAACAACACAACGAAACAATGAATGTTTAAACACATGGGAAACAACACAGCGAAACAATTAATGTATCACCACATGGGAACAACACAACGAAACAATATCAACACAAGGGGAACAACACAACGAAACAATTAAGGTATCAACACATGGGGAACAACACAACAAAACAATTAATGTATCAACACATGGGAAACAACGGGAACAACACAACGAAACAATTAATGAATCAACACATGGGGAACAACACAGCGAAACAATTAATGCATCAACATATGGGGAACAACACAACGAATCAATTAATGTATCAACACATGGGGAACAAAACAGCGAAACAATTAATGTATCAACATCTGGGGAACAACACAACGAAACAATTAACGTATCAACACATGGGGAACAACACAACAAAACAATTAATGTATCAACACATGGGGGGAAACAACACAGCGAAACAATTAATGTATCACCACATGGGGAACAACACAACGAAACAATTAGTGCATCAATACATGGGAAACAACACAACGAAACAATGAATGTTTAAACACATGGGAAACAACACAGCGAAACAATTAATGTATCAGCATATGGGGAACAACACAACGAAACAATTAACGTATCAACACATGGGGAACAACACAACAAAACAATTAATGTATCAACACATGGGAGACAACACAGCGAAACAATTAATGTATCACCACATGGGGAACAACACAACGAAACAATTAGTGCATCAATACATGGGAAACAACACAACGAAACAATGAATGTTTAAACACATGGGAAACAACACAGCGAAACAATTAATGAATCAACACATGGGGAACAACACAGCGAAACAGTTAATGTATCAACATATGGGGAAGAACACAACGAAACAATTAATGTATCAACACAAGGGGAACAACACAACGAAACAATTAAGGTATCAACACATGGGGAACAACACAGCGAAGCAATTAATGTATCAACATATGGGGAACAGCACAACGAAACAATTAATGTATCAACACAAGGGGAACAACACAACGAAACAATTAAGGTATCAACACATGGGGAACAACACAGCGAAACTATTAATGTATCAACATATGGGGAACAACACAGCGAAACAATTAATGGATCAACACATGGGGAACAACACAGCGAAACTATTAATGTATCAACATATGGGGAACAACACAGCGAAACAATTAATGTATCAACGTATGGGGAACAACACAACGAAACAATTGATGTATCAACATATGGGGAACAACACAATGAAACAATTAATGTATCAACACATGGGAAACAACAAAACGAAACAATTAATGTATCAACACATGCGGAACAACACAGCGAAACAATTAATGTATAAACACATGGGAACAACACAACGAAACAATATCAACACAAGGGGAACAACACAACGAAACAATTAAGGTATCAACACATGGGGAACAACACAACAAAACAATTAATGTATCAACACATTGGGAACAACACAGCGAAACAATTAATGAATCAACATATGGGGAACAACACAACGCCACAATTAATGTATCAACACATGGGGAACAAAACAGCGAAACAATTAATGTATCAACATCTGGGGAACAACACAACGAAACAATTAACGTATCAACACATGGGGAACAACACAACAAAACAATTAATGTATCAACACATTGGGAACAACACAGCGAAACAATTAATGTATCAACACAGGGGAACAACACAACGAAACAATTAAGGTATCAACACATGGGGAACAACACAGCGAAACAGTTAATGTATCAACATATGGGGAAGAACACAACGAAACAATTAATGTATCAACTCAAGGGGAACAACACAACGAAATAATGAATGTATCAACACATGGGAAACAACCCAGCGAAACAATTAATGTATCAACACAAGGGGAACAACACAGCGAAACAATTAATTTATCAACATATGGGGAACAACACAACGAATCAATTAATGTATCAACACATGGGGAACAACACTGCGAAACAATTAATGTATCAACACATGGAAACAACACAACGAAACAATTAATGAATCAACACATGGGGAACAACACAGCGAAACTATTAATGTATCAACATATGGGGAACAACAAAACGAAACAATTAATGTATCAACACATGGGAAACAACGGGAACAACACAACGAAACAATTAATGAATCAACACATGGGGAACAACACAGCGAAACAATTAGTGTATCAACATATGGGGAACAACACAATGAAACAATTAATGTATCAACACATGGGAGACAACACAGCGAAACAATTAATGTATCAACACAGGGGAACAACACAACGAAACAATTAAGGTATCAACACATGGGGAACAACACAACAAAACAATTAATGTATCAACACATGGGGAACAAAACAGCGAAACAATTAATGTATCAACATGTGGGGAACAACACAACGAAACAATTAACGTATCAACACATGGGGAACAACACAACAAAACAATTAATGTATCAACACATGGGGAACAACACAACGAAACAACTAATGTATTCACTAAACCGATCTTATGCTCAAGCGTATATTCTGTGTAATTTATTTCTAAATCACTTACAAATTGTAATTTTTCTATTAATTTATCACAGGGACAAGTAATTGGGTTTTAGCACAGGATTTGGGTTTAAGCATCACAACCGTGTCATGAATAGGGGCTCTAAGCTTTCTATAAATACATCCATACTTAACAAATATTAGGGAACGATAGTCTCTAATCGCGATATCAGCCAAATAGTAAGTAGGAACAGTGAAAGCTGTTTTCGGATTCAAGGCTGTAAACTCCTACAAATCAAATGGATTTTTCAATGATTTATCACCGGTACAGAGAATTGGGCTTGAGCACAGAATCAGGGACTGGACATGACAGTTAGCATAAATACGGACCCAGATTATACATGTTTAACTGTTGACACCCTTTTTTAAACGTAGTAAATATTATAAAGGGCAGAGGAAACGGAAATATAAAAACATTTCACACTTAAATACACAGACACACTGCTCCCTAGGAAGGCCATATAGGTTGTAAACCCTTGAAAGAAAAATTCAATGTAATCAAACTCTTCAGATCTGTTAAGATTTGTGAACAGTTCCTGAGATCTCATATAGCCAACACCTTCAGACCTTGTGACCAGTTCCTGACATCTTACATTACCGAAGCCTTTAGATCTAGTGACCAGTTCCTGGCATCTTACATTACCGAAGCCTTTAGATCTAGTGAACAGTTCCTGACATCTTACATTACCGAGGCCTTTAGATCTAGTGACCAGTTCCTGACATCTTACGTTACCGAAGCCTTTAGATCTAGTGACCAGTTCCCGACATCTTACATTACCGAAGCCTTTAGATCTAGTGAACAGTTCCTGACATCTTACATTACCAAAGCCTTTAGATCTAGTGACCAGTTCCTGACATTTTACATTACCGAAGCCTTTAGATCTAGTGAACAGTTCCTGACATTTTACATTACCGAAGCCTTTAGATCTAGTGAACAGTGCCTGACATCTTACATTACCGAAGCCTTTAGATCCAGTGACCAGTTCCTGGCATCTTACATTACCGAAGCCTTTAGATCTAGTGAACAGTTCCTGACATTTTACATTACCGAAGCCTTTAGATCTAGTGAACAGTTCCTGACATTTTACATTACCGAAGCCTTTAGATCTAGTGAACAGTTCCTGACATCTTACATTACCAAAGCCTTTAGATCTAGTGACCAGTTCCTGACATTTTACATTACCGAAGCCTTTAGATCTAGTGAACAGTTCCTGACATTTTACATTACCGAAGCCTTTAGATCTAGTGAACAGTTCCTGACATCTTACATTACCGTAGCCTTTAGATCTAGTGACCAGTTCCTGACATCCTACATTACCGAAGCCTTTAGATCTAGTGACCAGTCCCTGACATCTTACATTACCGAAGCCTTTAGATCCAGTGACCAGTTCCTGGCATCTTACATTACCGAAGCCTTTAGATCTAGTGAACAGTTCCTGACATTTTACATTACCGAAGCCTTTAGATCTAGTGAACAGTTCCTGACATTTTACATTACCGAAGCCTTTAGATCTAGTGAACAGTTCCTGACATTTTACATTACCGAAGCCTTTAGATCTAGTGAACAGTTCCTGACATCTTACATTACCGAAGCTTTTAGATCTAGTGACCAGTTCCTGACATCTTACCTTACCGAAGCCTTTAGATCTAGTGACCAGTTCCTGGCATCTTACATTACCGAAGCCTTTAGATCTAGTGACTAGTTCCTGACATCTTACATTACCGAAGCCTTTAGATCCAGTGACCAGTTCCTGGCATCTTACATTACCGAAGCCTTTAGATCTAGTGAACAGTTCCTGACATTTTACATTACCGAAGCCTTTAGATCTAGTGAACAGTTCCTGACATCTTACATTACCGAAGCCTATAGATCTAGTGACCAGTTCCTGACATCTTACATTAGCGAAGGCTTTGGATCCATGTTTAAGTGATGTAAAGGGGAACCAATCTGGTGATCATCTTGCTGTCCACACAACACTGAATTGTAGTAGGCCAGATCGTGCAAGAAAATAAGTAAGCTTCTGGAAATTCCGCGAAATTTCAATACCAGATTTCAACAATGACATTCAGTCTTCTTCCGCCCTTCAATCTACTGAAGGCGGGGGTGATGATCTTGCTGAAGCATACACATCTGGTATAGATGCCCTTACAGAGAAACACGCACCTCGGCAGACTAAGGTGATAACTGTGAGACTGAATGCTCCGTGGTATAATGAAAAATTCCGCGTAGAAAAACAGAACCGCAGAAAAGCAGAGAGACAGTCGCGACGTACCAAATTAACCGTTAAGCAACAGATTTAAAGGGAACAATGTCGGCCAGTTGGTTCATTTCTCATTCAGTCAAAGAAGGCTTATTATTCGGAAAGAATCGAAGAATGTGTGAGGATCATAGACAGCTTTTTAGACTCACCAAAAAAACTCATGGGCCAGAAAGGTGAAATTATCCTGCCAAGCTGTAATTCTGAAAAAGACTTATCAAACAAGTTCAGTGATTACTTTCTGAATAAAATCAGCTCGATCAGGAAAAATATTGACGAAGTGAACACTTCTGCTGACAATGATATCTCTGTCATGACTGCTGTCATTGAATTTGATGGGGAACCATTGACAAAGCTCTCACCATCAACCCAGGACGATTTGCGCAATATCATCATGACCTCGCAATCGAAGTCCTGTGAGCAGGATCCACTGCCTACAGACCTATTAAAGCAATGTCTTGAAGCACTGCTTCCTTTGATTACCTCAATCATGAACAAATCATTGGCTGAGTCAAAGGTTCCATTGTGTTTTAAGAATGCACATGTTAGACCATTGTAAAAGAACCCTGGAATGGACAAGGAGGAGTTGAAGATCTTTGATAAGGCTTTGTTCCGGCGTTAAGAGGTTCATCTCCATGCAAACAATCTCCATGATAACGTGCAATCGGCCTACCGCATGGGACACTATATTGAGACGGCCCTCCTACGTGTACATACTGACATAGCCTCTGCATTGGATAACAAGTGCAGAGCGGTGCTTGTCATGCTGGACTTGTCAGCTGCATTTGACGCCATCGACCATGGCATACTTTATAAACGTCTGAAATACTCTTATAGAGTGACTGATACCGCACTATGCTGGATACAGTCTTATCTGAGTGTACGACGGCAGTGTGTTGCCATCGGATCAACCTCCTCACATGAAAAAGTACTAGATTTCGGGGTTCCTCAAGGGTCGGTGTTAGGACCACAAAATATTGCCTGTACTCCAAACCGATTGGAGAGATTTGTCGTCGCCATAGCCTTCGCTATCATTGCTATGCTGATGACACACAAATTTACATGGTCATCAAACCACAGGGCAGTTGGGATACAGTTTGAGAAAATCTGGAAGCTTGTCTGACAGATATCAGTACCTTGATGAACGTCAACATGCTAAAGCTTGATCAGGAATAGACGGAACTAATCGTCTTTTCCCCAAAGTGTCAGCAAACAATGGCTCTCCAGCTCGAGGTCGGTGTCAGAACTATTGTGACTGTCCCAGCTATTAAAAATCGAGGGGTATACTTTGATAGTTCACTGAAAATGGAGAAACAAGTGAACGCTATTGCCAAATCCTGTTACTACCATATCAGGAACATCGGCTGTATTCGGTATTTTATAACTGAAGATGCATGCAAGATTTTGGTGCATTCACTTGTTATCTCTCGGTAGGATTAAGGTAACGCCCTGCTCTATGGTATATCTAAGAAACTAACTAGTCGTCTGCAGAGGGTCCAGAACACTACACGGCTGGTTCCTCGTACTCGAAAGAGAGAGCACATCACACCTGTACTATATTCATTGCACTGGTTACTTGTACGATACAGGTCGCAGTACACATTTTGGTGTACACATACAAGTCACTGAATGGAACAGCTCCTCATTACCTACAGAAGCGTGTTACCCTGTATCAGCCGTCACGATCACTGCGGTCGGAGTCAGAATCATTTTTGTGTGTCCCAAAATCTCGTACTGTGACCTATTGAAACCGATGCTTTGGGAGGGTTTCGGCCACGTTGTGGAATAGCTTACCATCTGCTTTTAGAAAATAAAAAACCCTGGCCAAATTCAAGAGGGACATCAAAACTCACCTCTTCACATCTGCATTTAAGTGTCTCTGCAAAGACGTCATGTAAATACCACCCTTTATTTGTTTAATTACATGTTGTGTGTGTGTATATGTGCACATTGCTTGCTTAAATGTATAAAAGTGAGTGTAAACCTTTATTAGTCACCCCTGGGGGAACCCCAGAGGGGACTATTAATTTTGGTTGTCAGTCTCAGATTTTGACCTCTGTTGTCTTGTGCTGTTAAGTGTCTTGCTTCTGTCGGAATATACCATGCGCTAACTACAAGCTCTTGGATAACTCAGATATCGATTTCCTTTTTAAACAGGAATAGCATAAAACCTAAAGGCGTTCCGAGTATGAATCAGGCCCCTTTGAGGGTTCCGAAGGGATAAACTGTCTTATTATAAATTGCTTTTGACTGATTTAGATATTTTATGTCTGACCAACGACTACCGTTAATATTTGCTAATAGTGCGCACTTTTTTAAGGGGAAAATAAGAGTCAAGAAAGGGGTTAAACGATACTCAAGAACAATCCAAAACCAGTCCTTGATCGCGACCATTTCTCGTAAATTTTTCGAGGATTTTCGGAAATGTTTTGAAATATGCTCGCAGCAATAAAACTGCTAAATTTCATTGAATAATTATTCCCTGATTGCATTATTTAATAAGTTTAAGTCATATAATACTATAGAATCGGATACATAAACTCGAGTAAAGTAGGCTAAACTTTTCAGGGCGTTGCATTGTGAATTGATCAATACCAAGTATCGGGAAACATAACGAAGAATTGCATCGCATTCATCATTCTGTGGTTAAAATGTTGTTTTTGGGTAAAATCATGCTGAACTCTTCAATCTTGGCCGTAGGAGTGTGTCAAAACGACATGGGTTAAGTGGCGAAGTTAGCAAGTTTGTGTACCGCAAAGAGTCAAGGTAGCGTGATACTATTAACCGGCAGGAATTTACAATGACATCCATGCGAATTGAACCGATAATGATAAAGTTTGAGTTTGAAAATCAAATATCAACGGTTTCGAAACAGCCAAATACATTCCGATCTTTTCTTTTCGAAGAAGAATTGCTGAAATCAAAATTGTTTGTTGTTCTTTATGTCTCGCGAATTCGGCTGTTGGCGGTCCTCGTCGGAGTGACTGCCTTTAAGCGTACACATTCTGCCGATATCGGTGACAGAGATTCAGTCGGATTTGCAGACGATCAGAAAACTACTTGGAAAAAAGTGTATTTCATAACAAAAAAAACTAGAAGATTTATCCGTAAATAAGATTGAATCTTTTCTGAAACTTATTGTTGTGAAAACAACATCGTTATTTTCCAATTACCTGTTCTGTCGGCCATGCCAGGTGACCGTGTCAGCGCGCAGATCTCCCCGTATTCGAGGTGTCGGTCAACGCTAACGTTATATTTGCGACATGCTTTCTTATTAATTCCATGTGTTGGCATGGCTACCTGAACAGCATGTATGTATTTACACCTGGTAATTGTTTACCATTTTGATTGACAGGTGGATATATATCCGTTGTAGCTTGGTCAATGATTTATCGGAAAATGATCATACAGAATGATGGGTTGACTTTCATGTCATTCTGACATATTTCTAGTTTCTGTTTTACAATTATAGCTATTACTATTACCTATATGTTGTAAAGCGCTTTAGAGTAATTTTACAAATTTAATAGGGCGCTTTATAAATGTTGTATTTTATTATTATTATTTATCTTACATTACCGAAGCCTTCATATCTATAGTGAATAATTCTTCACATGCCACATAACAAAAAAATTCAGATGTACTAAACACTTCCGGATACCTCAAATAACGAAAGACCTTCATATCTAATGAACACTTCATGATACTCGAAATAGTCAAACCATTCAGATCTGGTGAACACTTCATGATACTCGAAATAGTCAAACCATTCAGATCTGGTGAACACTTCATGATACTCGAAAAAGCCAAACCATTCAGATCTGGTGAACACTTCATGATACTCGAAAAAGCCAAACCATTCAGATCTGGTGAACACTTCATGACATCTGAAATTGTCAAAACATTCAGATCTTGCGAACAGTTCCTCACACCTAGTATAACCCAACCCTCCAGGACGTACGACAACACCAGACTGACGGTTATAGTCCGGTACCCAACACGTCATCTGAGGTACCCTAGCACTAGCATATCTAGCGACTCGCATACCAATGCTCCGGGGGAACAATTCGGAGGAATTGAAATTTCATTTATTTCTTCTGATTACACTTATATCATAAAATCTATAAGTGTTTTCATGATTTCTTCCATCAGGTGATCATATTCCAAGATTGCACGTGTGATTGTTTGTAATAGCGTTCAGCAAAATTAGAAACGTACTTGCTGATAAACTAGTTGTTGCTGTCGGTTTCGCTGTAAACTCGATCACTAGTATACGTAATGTACCAGCCCCAGAGGTCATATTCCGAAGCTGATATTAAAGTTACAGGTGTTATTGGAAAGTTTCATTTTAAAACCTGCCGATGGGATTTTTAAATAAATTCACGATGGGATTTTATCAAATTTCAGTACAGTCTACCTTTAAATTGAATGCTTTTAAAACAACTTCCGTATAAAACTGTCTATGTATGGAAATAGTACAAGACAGATTCAATTATAACATTTCAAGTGTAAAGGTACTTTACAACGTCATCAATATTAAATTGTTTTCATTTCTGTCGTAAAAGATAATTATTCAAAAACCACGCATTTTGGAATTTATTTCCGAAAAAAAGTAAACGTTTGTAGATTAAAGAAACATTACCAGAGCTTGTTAAAGAAAATCATCCTTTAGAAAAGTCATGTTAGGAAAAATGCATATCACAACGTCAGGCTGAAGTTATCCAAGTGTCATTTTTCATTTTATTTCAGTTTCATGCTAATGACATGCATGTCGACTTATACATATTGCAAAAACATTCCGCAAATCAGTCGTTGGTTGAATATTTGCGAAAATGATAAGAATAACAATGTTGGGAATTACTCAGACATACTTCCCCTGCTTTTCTCTGTATCCAGAGTGTATAGCAAGGAAGCCATATAAACGACATGCAGTATGTCTAAGTAAGACCGATGTATTACAGGAATAGGTGATGACGATGATGGTCCGGTGTTACACGGTGTAATTACGTAATGTTCCCCCTATATTAATATAATATAATATAATATAATAGTACTGGACGCAGGCATATGCCTATATATCCAGATCAGGTGTATCGTCAGACTCTAAGCTGAATACAAGTATAAGTAGTTTCCTTTGCGTTGGTTAAAAACCGTTTGGTAACGTGTAACACCTCCGCTATACATCGACTTGTAAGGTGTAAGACTGGCTGACAAACTGTGTGTTATCGAATGAATAAGTCACGACTAACAGTGGATCCAACACCATCAACCCGTTAACATGGCGCCTCACATCGAAAGGGGGCATTTCTAAGGTTTATCGACAGGAACATTCATTGTCCATTATCAAATAATATCGTTTTTACAATTGTACTGTATAAGGTTCTGTCTCCCTAGATCATCATAAATATGAAAATCGTTCCGAAAATAGCGAATGGTTGACAACGATGACGTCACATCTAGGATATACGTTTCCATCTATTTTTGCTACCATTCTTTAGAATTGGTCGCTGTACCAGCCAAATGTGATTGATAAAGTCAGAGAGATCCGAATGTTCATACAGGATTGTTGGACATTGTTCTGCTATTCCACGCACGGCTGCGCAGTTGTTTGGTTATGGTCGGAAATTGATAAAATCAGAGAGCTCCGAATTGACATTTCAGGGTTATACTAATACCAGAACCAGACGGAAAACCAGGACCAAGTGCTTTAATGTTTCATGTTTTTTTAATGCAACTACCTTAATGAATTGATATGACATGAATAAAAATGCATTTTAGAAAAAGTTTATATCAAAATATACATCGCATTATGGTTTAAAACAGAAATCCAAAACACACCAAACGTACCAGTCCTGACATTACCAGTCCTGGTTTTAGTAAAAAAATCAAAATCACAAAAGCCGTAATAACAAGTAAAAATAGTATTTGAAACATATCTTTTTTATTTTATTTATACATTTAGTATGGTGTTCTTGTATTTCCTACATGAAATAAGCTTTAAAATTGAGTTAATAATACTTAAAATAAATATTTGGTCCCGGTTTTCCCTGTCCTGGTTTTAGTTAGGATTTTGTTGGTCCTGGCAGGATTTGGGTCACTACATTGAAAAATCACGCTATCTTACGTTGTAATTGTCATTGATTCTTATATTTTAAGTAATACTATTCATTGGTTGCATGCTATCCATGTTATCTCTTTCTCATTTGATGTTGATGCCCCTATTAGGGCTTTTACACTAAATCACATATATATTATGTAACAGGGTTTGCACAGGCCTTGAAAAGGCCTGTCCCTCAACTGAGGAATACTCATGCAGTTATGCGACGTAACCTTGTTCACAACATGCGTATGAGAGAAACTCCATAGTACCACCTGGCCAACAGGTTAACAGTTATGCGCTCGTGGACCTACATGTACATACCCATTTATCTCAAACTTTACTATAACTGCTAACGAATAAATAATGCTGTTGGTAGCCCTCTTAGCTTTTTGGAAAGCTAATACTTGTTCTTATTAGTATTACTCTGTATGTATATCATTCAGGAATGGAATTACATGTATTGATCAAGGAATATAAATTATAGAAATGAAAATATGGTCTATTGTCCACTTGTCCCCCTTTTACAGCGAGAGCATTATAATATTGGTCTCCTGTTAGGTGGATTGTGGTATCTCGGTAAGACTGGTATATCGACCTTGTCAAATTGGCAGTAATAAAGGAACAGCATTGTCGCCAGTAAGAGATAGTCCCCAGAGAGGTGACTGTCTCTGGCCACCAATTACTGCAGTCTGGCCAGTCCAGTTTCAATTGATCAGACGTACGTCATTAATAAAGCACCCCCACCCTCTCCCCATCACCCACTCTCCGCTCCCCCTTCCCCGGCAATGAATACCACAAAACCCCTACATTCCACAGATGTGCCTATCTAGAATGTTTCCAAACTCAGTTTTGTATGACTAATATATTGTTTAGCAGACGTCAATCATGATTACATCTGTATCAGTCTGGGTGCCATTCTATATTTGGATCTGAAATCGTAAATGTTCTGATACTAAGCGCTGTCCCATGTTGTGATTATAAAAGGATTTATATTGCATGTTATTAACAGGTCATTTCTCTTGTATATTTTGCAGGATCTTTTTGTAAAGTGATCCCGTGGTATACCATGCTTGGCCCAGACTATATCTCTACAATTCAGGTGTGCTCGGATTCCATCGGTGTCTTGAGCTCCGGCGATGATGATGCTATCGCAGAAACTGCTGTGTGCTTTCTATCATAAAACTATTGGAATCAGGTCTTAAACCTTGGCTGGAACAACGTTTAGATTTTTTTGTCAATAATAAGACAAAATCAATCATGTTGGAACATTTAAAATCCATAAATCGCTTCCTAGACATGTTCAGGAACAGAACAACGGAATTCGACTTCTCCAATACAACATCTACGCCTTGGGCGGAACGTCAATCTGGCGATGTGTTTGAGAAACTGATCCTGGGGTTTGCATATGGAATTCTCATCGTCATTTCGTTTTTTGGGAACAGTATTGTGTGTTATGTGATCCTGAGAAATAGACGAATGTACACGGTGACCAATTTCTTCATCGCTAACATGGCCATGTCGGATCTCCTGTTGACACTCTTCAACGTCCCGTTCAACATAGCCAAACATCTTCTGGACAACTGGCCATTCGGTGACGTTCTTTGTCACTTTGTGAATTTCTCACTCATGGTATCTGTCTATGTTTCGACCTTCACCTTGACTGCTATTGCCCTTGACCGACAGAACGTGCTACTCAAACCTCTCCAACCGCGCATGACCAAACAGATGGGTCTGGTTGTCCTGGTGATTATCTGGTTGATTGCAATATGTTTTTCCTTGCCGTATGGTATTTTCAATAAAGTACAAAGCACGAGCATGGTGATCAAGAGGGTTGATAGGTGTAGTCCACACTTTCCTGAACCACAAGAACTTTTTGCAAAGTATTTGACCCTGATCACCGTTGTATTGCAGTATATAATCCCACTAAGTATTATATCGGTGGCGTACGGCCGGATTGTGATGAGGCTGTGGAAACGCGTACAGCTCGGAGCCGTGACACGGACACAGCAAATGTCACAGGCAAGAGCGAAACGGAAAAGTATCAAGCTACTGGTGACTGTTGTGGTAGTGTTTGCGCTCTGCTGGATGCCTTTAAACTTGTATCACATATTGACCAAGTTCCATCCGGACGTTCGGACGTTTACCTATGATAGTACTACGTTTTTCGTGTTCCACTGGATCGCCATCAGCAGCACGTGTTACAACCCGTTCGTATACTGCTGGCTTAACGAGAGCTTCCGAGCCGAAGTCAAGTCTTGCTTCAGTTGCTGCAAGAGATCGCGACGAGTACATCCGGGCATTGATGTAGACGGCATGCTCATCCGCCACGATGCATTCCGACGTTCAAAAACGATAACAAGTGTGATTCGGTCGAGTACCACTTTTAGTTCCATTCGGATAACTACCAATACCAGCGTACACAGAGACTCGTATCCGTTCTGTGTACGAGATCAAACACCGCTGGTTAATTCTCAGAAATTTGTCTCAACGGAATTTTCCAATGTGATGTGCGAGGACACCTCTAATGGTTAAACAACTAGAATCTTCAATATTCGGAACACATCTGTCCCGCAGGTAATAATGTATGCCTCGCG
This sequence comes from Mizuhopecten yessoensis, assembly GCF_002113885.1. Taxonomy (NCBI): domain Eukaryota; kingdom Metazoa; phylum Mollusca; class Bivalvia; order Pectinida; family Pectinidae; genus Mizuhopecten; species Mizuhopecten yessoensis. The sequence continues at coordinate 587,679 of NW_018406942.1, read as the reverse complement.
GTGACGCGATGTGCCCAGTGTTTAGGACAATTAAGCAAAACACCACCTTTCTGTGAATGTTAACTCTTACATATCTAGATAACAATTAACTGGATCAATCAGTGGGATTTAGATAATCTTAATATTCAAATATGTATGTATGTCAACTGGAGTTAACAGCTGAGCGATTGGAACTTGATACAACAAGTTAAGGCTATTCCGGATTCTTGAAAGTCAGCAGAGGCACCCAAAACCATACATGGCATCAATTTGAAAAGAAGGATACAATCATTGGACGGTTGGACACATAAACATATGCCTGATTGAAACACTGGTCGGACGGGCAGACAGTCACGTTCCGTTATGGACAAAGGAGTGGGTTCGATCATGTGATCATTTTTTAAAACTTTTGAAAATGTGAAAGTATTGAATATGACTTTGTTTATAATATTTACAATATTTCTTGACGTTTTTTCTCTCTATATTTGACGATATTTGGTCGCACAAACATTGAGGCCCTTCAGAAACGGTTGCTACGTGTCAAAAGTCTTATTCGTGAGTATTTCAGTGAAGTCCCACAGGGGCTTGTGATCTTGTTATAGTTCTAGAACTGCCTGCTATCATTTTAGTACACCTAAGCTTATACAATGTGATTATATAATGTAGTTAAGTTCTGTATCTAACAACAACGACGATGGAAAACGTACAAAATAAAAAAGGCATTTGAGTTTATACATATAATGCATCCTAGCTAAAATTGATGATCAATCAACTTAAGCCAGAAAGAATCAAAGAAGCCCCTGTGATGAGTTACTAACTAAATAACTCTTTTCTCCATCACCCGGTGTAGATATTGAATTTGACACGCTGACACATATAACATTTTGCTTGCTGTCATTGAACTTCCGCTAACACTGTAAGCCAGATATCCTGTGCACTTAGTCATCCAAGTATTCTTCTGTGAAAATGTTCAACACGAGACCCACATGTTCAGTTTCTTTAACGAATATTCACTTTTAACATATATTGACGTGGTTTTTACCTATTTTATTTTTCAAATGTGAAAAACAAAAATTGAAAATCAACTAAATGAAAATTCATATATTATAGATAGTGAATGGCTACTTACAGAGACTGGCTGATTGGGTTAATTAACGCTAAACAAGATAGAACAGAGATATCTCCTTGATTCACTCGGAATTATTGTCTGTTTTTGTTTTGTTTATGTGATGTCAACATTGGTGACTGTAATCATTATTCTAAAGCTGAGACACGCACGATTTATACCACTTTATGATAACACGTCAATGATTAATACAGGGACGTTTTTTATGATAGGCATGTGATAGTCACGTGGTCATGTTTGGTGTTGTCTGGTTATATGTAACGTTAATCTTATTTTGACAGAACGCACGATATTAGTTTCAATTCGTGAAGAAGCCAACGTACTGAGGTCTCCCCAGTTTAGGCTGGTTTGGTCTATACTGGTGCTACTGTAGGCGGTACATAGCTACACTGGTTGTATATACAGATTCGTATGCCTCACTATCGTTTACTATCTCATTTGTGTCGATGTATCTTTTGAGAATTTTCTAGTTACGAACATAGGGACATGCTAATTTGTAACAGCTATATTTGGACCTTAACTGAGGTGTTAAAGACCAACATCACACGTTTTAGGGTTTCAATATCGGTAAAAACACAACCCCCCCACTGACGTTCGTATATATCGTCGTCGTCAATGGGGAGTGGCGTTTTCACCTTAAGTTAGTTATAAACCCCTCAGACGTGTGATGTTATTCTAAACAGCCCAGTTTTGGTCAAAATATATCTGTATCAAAGTCTCAGGTTCCGGTTGTGTCGAGTATTATTACTGTTTATATAATTCCCGGTTGTCCGGACAACATGCTGTCCTGTTAGTAGTCCGAAATAACTGGCAATCTCCTTTTATTTTTGAAAAAGAGACACTCAGTTATTTCGGCCTATCCTGTCGGCTGTCGATGACAATGTGTCTTTACATGTACACAGCTTATGTAATTCATCAATCATCGATATTACCATTTAAATAGTATTTAAAATAAGTATGTACTTGCCCTCCCCCGGTTTTCAGTACAATGTGTGTAACCAATTTTATGTTATCGTAAAAATGTTGTTGTTTTTATGTTAAAGAACAGGTTTCCATATTTAAGACAAGATGAAAATTTAATTAAAACCAGTTTGCTCAATGTAGAAAACGTGGAGAATTTCCTGTTAGTAATCAACTATAACAATTACCAATTACGTTAATTAGGAAACAAAGTCATCCTAATTACACTGTTTTGACTTTGGAAGATAGGAAAATGAAACAAAAACATTAATTATAAAATATATGGAAGCAGCACGATTTTCAAAGGCACTTTCATTCAAAGCTCTTAAAAGACGGATGTCTTGGCTACACAAACCTTTCACAAATTACCATCGTACATCAGTGTAATCAGGTGACTCCTAGACCTATCTTTTACATACACAATATGTAAGGTAAAGAAAATACAGCATTTCTTAATGTAGCAAATATTATTAAAAAGTTATCATATTTTGACGGTTTTATTTGTACGTCACAAGGTTCCAGTTTGGGTAATAGCGAACAGGTTTGTTGGAGATAACCAAGCTTTAAAACAAAACACCCCTGGAAGGTTGGTTCAGAAACCACCTTATACTTGCGGCCTTAATATATATATATCAGTAGATCATAATTAATCTAACTCCAAATGAATTTTACAGTTTAGTTTTTGGCACGTGTCCTGTTTATGGACGTCAAGACTCCTTTGTATATTCATCAATAAACATTATTCAAGTTGACAATACTTGTTTAATTCCTGATATGCTTAATGTATATGTATCTGGTAATACATAAAGTTCAGTATGAAAATTGATATAAAAAAACATGATATGATTTCTTATTGTTTAACACCAAATTACCCCAAAATATTCAAAATTGAAAGACATTTAGAATTTGCTTAACAAAATATTGTGTTGAAACAGATATCGAATTTCGTTATCATATCTTACACATTTAGATACGAATACCTACCATATTGTGCTAATTTAACTACACTTAGCTCCACATCTGACCACTAATCCATAAACATATGCTGAACACAGGCCATTGTGGTGACGGTGTTCTGTGTACCTTTTTCAAACCAAAGGTCAATTTAAAAATAAAGAAGATATTTTTGTAATTTTGCAGCAAAGAACAGTTTCACATAAAATATCCTTTGTAAATATATGTGTTTCACCGAAATAAAATACACAATTCTGATATAGACGTTGGTTTGTTTTGTTTTTATTGTACACTAAGCTAATCTGAGATTGAAGACTTAATAAAACATAATTCAGGTAGTCGTTTTTAAACTTTTATCTTCGTACGATTTATACAAAATAAATTATTTGAAATATTGCACATACTTGAACTAATTGTAAAGCTATATCTCATGTTATTTGTTTCTCCTCTCCCTAACAGTTTTGTGTAATAGTACCATTAGGCAATACATTTACTGAAACTTTAGCCGAAGTGTGAACTTATCCGTCAGCGAATGTTAATTGCCAAAAGGATGATGTCTAAAAAATAATTATAAATACAATATTCCCATTTAATGGCGCACAAACAAAGTATAAGTATGACCTGTTTAATTTGCCAATAGCGCTACCTTCCTACTGATGTGACGGATTAACACTGGCCAAACAACGTAGATCTGGTTCTTTTCTCAATCAAATAAAACAGACAACATTTGGTATTTTCATTGAGTCCAAGTTGAGTGGACATTGAAACATTAGTTTATTACACCGTGACTACGGCAAGTCAATGTCTAACAGTTAATGTCTAACAGTCAATGTCTAACAGTCAATGTCTAACAGTTAATGTCTAACAGTCAACAGTCAATGTCTAACAGTTAATGCCGTGACTACGGCAAGTCAATGTCTAACAGTTAATGCAGTGACTACGAAAATGTATATCAAAGTTTTGCTTTACACACAAACAATGTACTTATTAAACTTGTCTTAACGTTCATTTATATCAAACTTTTATTTTATACACAATGTACGTATTAAACGTGTCGCAACATTGCGGCACGTTTCATACATTAATTGTATGTGTAAAAGAACGTTACAACATTCATACATACAGACATAGTATTAACATAACCGTATACACATATGCAAGACAGTATGTATACTACATACGTAAGTTAATAATTCCTCGATATTGTTTATCACGAATCCGAGATCATATATATTTTTAACTTATTTTTAGAACAGTAAGTAGGATAAGACAAAGCCAAAAATAAAAGTGCCGTTATTGTGCCATTAGAACCGCGCCTTTACACTAACTATGTTTTGTTAGACTCAATGGCAGACAAATGTACTACATATTATCAAATCAACTGTTTACTAATGAAACAATACTTAGTTACCCTGACGAGACAACAATCCGGAATTTCTATTCCGATTCTGATTTGTTGAGGCGTGGTTAGTCAATCACATGCTTGCAGCCAGTTTGGTTAATAGAGAGCCAAGGGGAGTAGCTGTTACCCTAGACGACGACTTCGTCATCATCTTTTTCATTGACATGCTTTAACGCATTAACGATTTTCTGAATTGATACATACATACTAACTTGTTGCTGAATGATTTCATTTATTATAAACACGAGTTAATTACATCTGGGCAAAATTATCAAACTTCCGACATCTTTACTGATAGAAATAAGAATCAACTATCTACAAGATTTTGAGTGTGTTTGTACCTGTGTGAATATTATATACATTTACTTCATGTTTATGCCTATTATCATTCTTGACATGTGATTGTAAATGTATGACGGGAGAAGGCTGTGATAAGTTGCAATAACTTGTGCCCAATGTTTAATTTTATTGGGAATAAACATGTTTAAAGTAAAGCACAAAATGTACGACATGTATGTTTAGTAGTCAAATTAGTAAAGACATATTAGCTCGAGTATAGATTTGTGAGCCAACTTAGGCAACTGACGTAAGGATATGTTATTAAACAAGAATGCGACTGAAAACGCCAAGTATAGAAAAACTTCAAAATCTTCAAAAAAAATCAAATTGTCGAGAGCTGGTAATAAAATTTTGAGTATAGGAGAAAATTAAAGCATTTTCTTCATCTGACAACTCATCATCGGCAAACAGCAGTAAATTACATGAAAGCAAAAGATTTTTCTCAGTGAAGACACGTACACGGAGCAGTGAAAAGGACGGCAGTGTATTAAATAATGTTCATTTGTCTCGTTATTTTCCATACATGAACATAAAAGACTATCAACCGCATTTCTACAAGTAAAAGTTTAGGGAACTGCACTCCATTCTCAGTCAGGTTATTTCCTCTTCAAATAAACGCTAAGTAATTGTGTTTGCACTGAAGCCTTCCACGGCTGCAATATGCACGTGCATCTTTATTGTTTATTGGCGTTGATAACACAGTTTTCGTGACCATCGAAGTACCCTCTTCACACGTGCTACCTTTAACAGTGGGTACAAGCGTGCACTATTTGCACCGCCTGAGGACGATATGTTACCATGACGGCAGACAATTAGCTGTATATAATCAACCGCAAAAAGAAAGACAAACCTATACCCAACAAAAAACGAAACATCAGTCTGATGAGTATGATTTCAGCGCCTCTCCAGCGGCTTTAAGTGGGCCGTCTGGAATACGTATCGTTCATTACATGATGAATAATAATTGATATATTATTTATCGTGAATACGTTAAGTTAAGGTTATATATTTATTAATCAGAAAAACATTCAAAGTCCTTGTGATGGCTAAAAATAAAAGAGCCAATACAAAGAGTTTCTTAGTACCTCCCTAGCGCTTTCACCTCTTTAGAGGAAAACCTGAGGTTTAAAAGTTTTATACAGCTAATTGTCTGCCGTAATGGTAACATATTGTCCTCTGTTTTTCCTCTAAAGAGGTGAAACAATAAAGTTACCTTCTAGTACCAGTCAACACAGACAGGCCAAATAAACCATGTAGCGTAATAAGGTTATAACTGGGAGAGGAAAACTGCACGGCCATGCCGAGACTCGAACTCGCGACCTCCGAACTTTAGACGAACGCTCTACCTGGTCGTCGGCGATCGACACATCCCAATTCCGCAAGCAAAGCAACGATACACGGCATAAATCTCCAGCTCCGTGTTGTCAAGCGTGTCACTCATAGATTCGGAAGTGTGACAACAAAATAAATTCTTTATAGAAAGGGCTGTATATGATCTCACATATTCGGCTGTATATGATCTCACATATTCGGCTGTATATGATCTCACATGTTCGGCTGTATATGATCTCACATGTTCGGCTGTATATGATCTCGCATGTCCGGCTGTATATGATCTCACATGTCCGGCTGTATATGATCTCACACGTTCGGCTGTATATATATGATCTCACATGTTCGACTGTATATGATCTCACATGTTCGGCTGTATATGATCTCATATGTTCGGCTGTATATGATCTCACATGTCTGGCTGTATATGATCTCACATGTTCGGCTGTATATGATCCCATATGTTCGGCTGTATATAATCTCACATGTTCGGCTGTATATGATCTCATATGTTCGGCTGTATATGATCTCACATGTTCTGCTGTATATGATCTCATATGTTCGGCTGTATATGATCTCACATGTCTGGCTGTAGATCTCGCATGTTCGGCTGTATATGATCTCACACGTTCGGCTGTATATGATCTCACATGTCCGGCTGTATATGATCTCACATGTCTGGCTGTATATGATCTCACATGTTCGGCTGTATATGATCTCACATGTCTGGCTGCAGATCTCGCACGTTCGGCTGTATATGATCTCACATGTATGGCTGTATATGATCTCATATGTTCGGCTGTAGATTTTGGGAAGTTATCTTACAGCACAAACAAACCAATTCATGCAAAAGGCTACAGAATAAGCACTTTACAAACGGTTACAATCACATGTAAATGAATTGACAACACGCAGTGTATTGCGTGAACCTGCCAAAAAAACGTAATAGTTCGTTCATCCATAGACTTGACATCTGAGCCGAGAATCTGTGATCTAACATCTGTATTAGAGTCCAAATGTAAAAGATGAAATCTATTTTTGGGAGCCGAAATATTATCAAATTTTGTATCTGATGAAATCAAAAGGTGTGATATTAGTATGCGCACATTTTAGGGATCATTTGCTTTTCATATAAATGAGTTTATGCTTCTCCGAGACTCATAACAAGAAAAACTCAAACCACCAAATGAATGAAAATGAACAACACAGTGCTGGCATTTGAATTTATTCGAATAGAGCCACTAAAATGAACATAGACACAAAAAATAATTAATTTAAAGAAATTCAAACATAGAGTAGTTGCAAACAAATAAAGGAGTAACTAACACACATCAACTATATATACAGTAAACATATTGTGTCAGCTAGACTATGAAAGGTTGGCCAAAAACCGCAACAAAGACACTTCTGTATGCAGCATTCAGAATGCCTTCAAAGAAGCAACCAAAAGCATGTTCACGCCGATGGAATTGAAAAATGAAGTCCTTCGTTAAACACTCCTCTAAGCGAACAAAAGGTGAATATGTTGAGGTTGTAGTATCAGTTTCAGCAGACATTTCTTAAAACAGTTTGGAAAAAAGATGAAGCGTCCCTTCTGTCTTCTAATCACATATATGCATGCAATATTATACTAGATGTCGTTGAAAGATCGAACCGCTAGTTGTAAGCGTCTCCTGTATCGAGTGATGAAAGGCGGGAGCGCATAACTACGGTTTCATTTGTAAGTGTAGTCAAGTAAACCATGCAGACCTGGGTCCTGTTCGTTTATGCGGAACAATCGGTACGTCCGTTTTCAAATGCAACCTTTTGGGGTAAAAACTATGACGGATCTGCTAAAGTGTATGCAGGCCTTGCAAGGCTTGGTCAAGGCTCGCCCGAAATCAGCATCAGATTACTTGGTCCGACGTTATTTCATAAACGAACAACTATGGTCCTATCGGTTCAACCATCTGGATTGCGATAAACGAAAACGGCTTGAGCTTCTCGCCCGGAAACGCCTATATGACGTTCAAAGGGAATCAGTGTGCAGACCAGCAAGAACCTTTGTTCATGATGACAACCATTTTACTTTGAATACAAAATACGATTGTAATTATCAATTTCAGGGTTTGACGAAGTCGCAGACATGCCATGGATCGATTGTATTGTAAGGACTGCCGATCCCTGTCAGATACACAAAGTGTGGATCATCGGGGATCCCAACTTCTTTTCAATTGATATGATCCAAAGCTTTTTTTCAGGGAATCGTGTCATAGAACCAGGAATTGGTGGACCTGGTTAATTGATAAGGTACTGCTAATATCGATACTTATTGAACATTGTTATCAATTCATGTAGTAAGTGTTCAAAACAATATATGTATCAATGCCAAACATGTTCTATGATTTTGAACCTTGTTTGTTGGTAAATACTCCAAACAATCATACCACGATTACTTTCAATTTCATATGTAGTGAAATCCTGGCATTTATCAAAATAACAGCTCACATGATTATTTTATTTTACAGAACAGAAAATATTTTGGACTACAGAAAAAACCATTCTTGTCATTTAAAAAGGAAATGAACTACTTAATACCACCTCACTACTTGATACATTCACAGTTTAAAGAGCCAAACCCAGCTACGTCAAATGTGAACAGATCTAGGCATACAGGACGACACAGAGAAAGACCGTAGAGAAAAGCTGCCCCCCAAGTACCCCAACTGATAGTAAACCTTGTACAAATCATTCTCTTTTACTGATACCAAACCCATGAAAACATTAAATGTTTTAATAACATTAACTGTAGGATAACCTTGCTTTAAACGACAACAAAGGTGTAAGATTTATTCTATTGATTGGGGATACCATTCCACATTACTGGTACATTAATTCAATGTCTAAGGGCTGGGAAGTCTGAACTCCAGCATATAGGTGACTGAAACAGCAGAAATTTCAGAATGATCGCTGTGTTATTTCATTTCATTTTTTTTTTCTATTTTTAGAAGGTTTTTTTCATCGTTTAATGGAATGCAAGTAACAGAAAATTGTATCTGTTGAGAAAGAAAACGTGCCCGTAACAGGATGCGATTTGCTGAATGGAAAATCCCACTATGGAAGGTGGATTCAGTTTATCTGTGTGGTGAACACAGCTGAACGTGACCCTGCTTCAGTATGTGGATTGGCCGTGAACAAGTTTAAGTTCTTTATTCACCAAAAGTCTTAAGACTTATAGGTACAAACTAATCATGATACATTGTACATGTATATATGTTATAGGAGAGTGACTATAAGCATACAAGTGCAAACTAAACAAAGAACATAATACAAAAGCACAAAAATTATAAATACGTGTAGCTAATTAATCAATTTCGCCGCTTAGTGGCTAGATATAAATATTTACCTAGATTTGACAACTCTTTGACATTATTTACAGATAAAAGTTGGACAAGTTTGTAAACAGAGGGACTCTTATAATAATACTTCTTTATATACTTTAACCTCAAATCATTATAAAAAGGACATACAAAAATGAAATGAAATTCGTCCTCGACGTCTCCCAAATCACATTTGCTACAGTTTCTATTTCTGCGAATGATATTATTGTGTCTACCCTTTTCGATATTCAGTTGATGAGACGACGTTCTAAATTTAGTTAACATATATTTGTATTTTGTTTCAATATGTTTACGGAGATAAAACTGAATACTATGACTGTCTATAAGATATTGATATAGTCTACCTTTTGATGAAGCTGCTATCTTTGCCAACATATTTTGCTTAGTAACATCTTTCAATCTGTGTTCAATAATTTCAAAAGTGTTTACCAATGGTAGATTCGATTCAAAAATATAACCAAGACCTAGGGCAGTTAATTCATTCTTAATGTTACAAATCCACGGATCATTCACGTTGACACATTCATCATAACAAGTTTTTAATATCAAATTATCAGATTTCGTCAACTTCAACCAATATTTGAATACTTTTAGCTTTCTTGTAACAATTAATGGTAGTCTACCCAATTCACAATAAACTAAATCATTGAATGTAGATTTACATACTCTAAGGACTTTTTTGCAGAAATTCAAATGAACTCTCTCTATATCAGGAGCTTTGTGAAACCCCCATATTTCTGCACCATAGCTTAAGATGCTGCTGACATAAATATCAAAGACAGAGCATTGGGTTTCCAAATTCAAACAATGGTTCTTTAAAGAGGATGATAATGAAAATAAAGCCTTTCTTCCTTGGTCCGCTAAATGCTTTTGGGTTTTATAAAATTTACCATTATAATTAAAAAACATTCCCAAATATTTGAAACAGTCAACAATTTCTATGTTCTCATTATTATATTTCCACACTTCATTATTTCTTATGTTTCCCCCGTTTCTAAAAACCATGACTTTTGTTTTATCAATGTTGACTTCCAGATCCCATTTTCTAGAGTAACTGTGTAAAGAATCTAACATGTTTTGCAATGCAGCTGGACTATCAGCGAAAAAAACCATATCATCAGCATACATTAGCAGGAAAAGGTTAAGCATCTGTAAATCAATACTTGGACAATTATCATTAATAAAATTAATTTCAAAATCATTCACATACAAAGAAAACAACACAGGTGACAATATTTCCCCTTGTAAGAGACCGGTATAATTAGGGAAACAATGACTTAATTGACCCTCAAATTTTACACAGGATTTGACATTATCATACAAAGATAATAATATTTTTAAAAATTTTCCACGAATACCTTGGTGTATTAATTTACTCCACAGTTTTCCTCTATTAACAAAATCAAATGCTTTTTTTAAATCTATAAAGCAACAGTAAAGTCTCTCTTTTTTACGCAATTTCTTGTTAATTAATGTTTGTAAAACAAATATGGCGTCAATGGTTGAACTGCCTTTTCTAAAACCAAACTGAGCATCTGTTATTATACAATTTTCTTTTTCCCATGTCATAATTCTATTATTCAAGATTGATGTAAATAATTTACCAAAACAGCTTACAAGTGATATACCACGATAATTATTAGTGTCGTTAATACAGCCTTTCTTAAAAACAGGAACAATACATGCTTGTGACCAAGATTCAGGGAAAAACCCAGATCTAAAAATAGCATTAAACAACCGTTCCAAATATGGCACCAGAATATGCTTTCCTTGAATAAAAATTTCGTTTATGATTAAGTCTTCACTACAACTTTTGTTTGATTTCAGGTTTTCAATGGCTTTAACAATTTCTTTTGTTGTGATATTAGAATCAAGATCTTCATAAACTGACTCTATATTAACATTAGGAACATGTTGGTCAGCGCCATCATTCTCCTTTTGCGCCAGATATTTAAAGTGTCTATAGAAGTCATCTATTGTGAGTGTATTCATAGCTCTGTTCGACTTCCGATTATTAAAGATACTATAAAATTTTCTTGGATCATTTCTTTTCAAAAGGACCAGCATGTCGCCTTCATATCGTTTATAATCTCTTTTAAGTTTAAACACCAACCTTTTGTAATTACGTTTGGCGGTTATTAATATATTGTAATTTTGATTTGATTTATCCCGGTTAAAATTAATCAACGAATTTCTGTATTCAGTATATAGATCTTTGCACCGAGGAGTTATCCACGGTTTATCTTCAATAACAACAGTTTTAGTGCGGTGATCGCGGGAGTTTCTCAGAGGGGTATCTCTACACTCACAAAAAGGTAATGTACAATCATTTAATATTCTACTTATATTATTCACACATTCATCAACTGCATCTTGGTTATTTAAATCAACATTCAATTGTTCATCAATTAACTCACAGTTCTCACTTAATTTATCTAAAATTAGCCTAGTATTCTCGCCTTTCCATTTCACAGACGTACAGGTTCCTCTACTGTACATGGCATTGTAATCAGCCAACTCATTTACAATTTGAGTATCTAAAAATTTGCCAATACATATATGAAACGCAACTGGACAGTGATCAGAAAACATGTTAAATTTACCAGAATCCAACTTAAGTATATTGTCTATTGCCGCATTTACAACCAACAAGTAATCAATCGTACTTTTACCATTATTATTAAAAAATGTATATGTACCAGTATCGTCATCTGGGTGCCGCCCATTAACTATACGCAGACCTGATGACTTGCACAAGTCAATAAGCTTACGACCCTGCTTCAGTATACGATGTACTTGTTTGTATTGGATGTGTAGAAGGTAAGGATAAATAACAAGAAAACACTGATGTCGGTGTCCTGGATCGTGTTTGGCAAGTAGTTTAGGTTGGTGTCCTCCACCATGTGTCTGTATGGCTAGTAACAATAAAATAGGTAACAAACGTAAATAGTATCTGATCATATTAGAAAATTATTTGAACGTAATTTATTCACTTTTGTTAATATTTAAATGTTCAATGATCTGTTCAGTTGTTAAAGGCATCACTGATGAAATTTATAAAACACCGAATAATACAAAACGGAATTGGTAAAAAAACATAACTTATTATAGATCACATTTCAAGGAAGATAACTGATATGCTGTATATGGGGGTCCATACACTTTGGAAAGCAGTTCCAAAATGATTAGTTTCGAATCATTATATTTGTTAATATTCAGATTTGTTGAACAAAATCTCTTGTTTAAAAATCGAACTTTGAACAAACATTATGAACACCCTACTACCTTACCTACATTTTGAATTTTCTTTATATATTTATTTACATAGATTTAGCAACACCTGATCCCTTCGCAATATATCTCTGTGAACGTTGGTGAGTCATCTATTGCAGTGAGCTTTTTAAGATTAAAAACAGCCGCAATAATCTTTTACTATTGTTACGAATCCAGAGAGACGCTACTGGGTATTATCAGTCAAAAAACATATAATGAAGAAAACAAACCACTTTTAAAATTAGCGTCAGTTCATATCTTACATGAACCTTGAGACTCAATTCTTTCAAGACTTTCTTGCATAGTTACATGATAAGCTAAATATATTTTTTCACGAGGACGTAAACGATAATAGAATCGTATGTCTCTCATAACTCAGTCAGTTTAACTAGATTCGGTAGACCTAATGTGTTCAGTAACCTCGGTGTGTATCTGATATAGGCCTATTGCAGGCACATACTACATCATAGTGATACCCAGTGGACGTATCTAGGCAACACTGTTAGTCATAAATACTGACACAAACCTATCATTTCCATGAGACGTTTATATCAACTTCACATCATCACAAAGGACAACCAGTATAGGCCTAATGTCCAATTGCTATCTTTGTTGTTTAGTGGTACGGATGTAGTTGGCGAGCGGATAGGCACTGGCTTCATGCAACGTGCCAAATACTCCATGATTTACACGGGAAGTTGCCTAAACACCAAAGACGCATATCATATAATGACAAAAGCAAAAACAAAGGTGTAACAATTAAATGTTGACCAGATGAGAAATGTTCATAGTATGAGTGATAACTTGTCCACCATACGTCAAGGTAAGAGGATAGATCGATGTATTATTTACAGCCTAGCATAGGAAGGGTTGTATGTCAAATCAAACAGACGTACATAGAGATAAATAACACAAAACTAAGGAGCCGTTAGAACGGTCTACGATATAGAACGAATAGCAGAGAGTTGATACACTGATTTAATAAGTAAGTTTATCGCGTTTCTCCTCCTATTCCCTAAGGACAGACAAGGGACACGACGTGTCGTTTCTTTTCTTCTCTTATGTCATGTCGCTCCTCCTCTTATCCTCTGATTACAGACAGGGTAAAGGATATCGCTTCTCCTCCCATCTCTCATCTGAATACAGACAAGGTAAATCATGTCGCTTCTCCACCTCTAAACCGAATACAAATTGGGTAAATTTCACTGTAAACGATGACACGCTGCCGCTAATCCACTCCTCGTACGCGGGACACATTGTATCGTTTCTTTCCTTCTCCTCTGTGAACAGATAGGTAACGACATCTGTCTATAGAAATGGAATCGAAGACATTAGTATGAACACAATTTGAAGTACTTCATCCCACCGTGCTGCTTGTCAAATATTATTTAATTGAATTTAATTGAAAAATAATGGACGCAGGCTGAAAGCCTCTAAGTCCATATCACAAAACATAGTATAAAAATATTATATTGTCACTGGTTAACATATATAAACTTTCCCAAAAGAGTCATTATCAGTAATTATTGTAAATAGTGTCCTTCAGATGATTATCCAACAGGATCTCAAAGTCCTTCGTGGTTTCTGCATTTACAACCGATTCCGGTAGACCGTTCCAGATATCAACTACCCTAAACGTGAACGAGTTTTTCCTTAGCTCTGTACTACATCGTTGTTTATACAGCTTAAATTTATGTCCTCGTGTTCTTTCGTTATTATCGTAGACAAATATGTCTGACGTGACTTTCTCATCAAGCTTCCTCTACACAATCTTGAAAACGTTAATCAAATCACCTCTAGTCCTTCGGTGTTTTAGTGTCGGTAGTTTTAATTTTTCTAAACGTTCTTCGTAGGAGATTTCTTTAAATCCAGGTAGAAGCTTGGTGGCTCTCCGTTGTACATTCTCTATCATCTGGATATCTTTAAGTTTATACGGACTCCACGCACTGGCTGTGTATTCTAGATGCGGTCTTACCATAGCCTTATATAACTGTCTAAAAATCGATTCGTCCAAAAAAGTAAATGGTCTTCTAATAATCCCGAGTACTGATTTAGCTTTATTTATTGAGTTTTGAATGTGGGTCCGAAAGTCCAGGTTTGCATCCACCGTTACTCCTAAATCTTTTTCACTGTTGATTTTGTCAAGTACGACTTCTCCAGTTTTGCTCGCGAGACGGTATGTTCTATTATTGTTTGGTGATCCTTTAACCTGAAGAACCTTGCATTTATTCGGATGAAATTTCAGAAGCCAATCATCAGACCATTTTTGAAGATTATTCAAATCTGCTTGTAGAATTTCCTTATCCTCATCAGTTCGTATCTTGCGGTATAATTTAGTATCATCCGCGAATAGAGAGCACGATGACGCAGTGTTCTCGGGCATGTCATTGATATACATAACAAATAGTATTGGTCCTAAAACACTCCCCTGAGGAATTCCGCTTAAGACGTTCTGTAATTTGGATGTAGATCCGTTAACCACTACTTTTTGATGTCTATCACTTAAAAAGTTTTCTATCCATTTAACAGTTTTCGCGCTGATTCCATAATTATATAGCTTGTGTATTAGACGGCGATGGGGTACCTTGTCGAAAGCTTTCATAAAATCCATATAAATGACATCAATTTCTCCTCCCGTATCCAACATATGAGTCCACTCATCTAGGACGATTAACATTTGAAGTGTTGTTGATCTTCCGGGGAGAAATCCAAACTGATTTTTGCTGAATAAATTGTTCAGTTGCATGTGTTGAACTATACTATCACGTATACGTTTTTCCATTGTTTTAACGATGATACTAGTAAGACTAACAGGTCGATAGTTTCCAGGATCGGTTTTTGAACCTTTTTTGTAAATAGCGGTGATGTTCGCGTCCTTCCATGATTGGGGTAGTTTTCCTTCAGAGAGAGATTTATTGAAGATTATCGAAATTGGTATACACAAAACATCGCGAAGTTCCTTTGAAGCTTTCGGATGCATCCCATCGGGTCCTGGTGATTTGTTAGCATCTAAATTGAAAAGTAGTTTCTTGATTACATCTCCATTGATTGACGTAATTGAAATAAAAGACTGACAGGTCTGGCTAGGAACGGAGGTAGCTCCCCCGGTAGTTCTTTAGTAAATACACTGGTGAAGAAATTAACCCTGACCCTGATACTTTTGGTTATTCGAAAAAAGGGGTTTTAAATGTTAAAGTGTTTGACCCATGTGATCTTGTAATTTACTGAAGGACAATTATTTGATTAAACCTGAAATTCCTTCGTCCGGGTATACAACAGACTATATTTAATGACTCTAGGTCTTCTGTTTACCTCGGTGACTTTGAAAATGGCAACCTGATGGCCATAGTTCGTGATCCTGGACCTCTAGGTATATTATGTAAGTAGAAGTAGTTTTAATTGTTTGCTGACAGAGGACGAACGTCTTGCCATCACAATAACTCATTTCCCTATGGACACCTGAGCTAAAACTGCCTTCTCATGATTCCTTCAAAGTAATATAATAGAAGATATGTTGTACTTTAACCCCTGTACATTAGAAATGTCATTTTGTACACAGGTAAAGAAACTGGATCTAAAATCAGGTCAAAATCAGGTTAAATTCAGGTCAAATTATGATACCTCAAGAAAGTATGCCTGTGTAGAAAGAATGGATAATATTGTTTTGTTTGCCTGCAGAGTCTATGCCATGTCATGATAAGCTATGAGGGAGTGAATCGCTCTCTGACAAGGACGATACCTAGATATTATAAACCTACCTAACATTGTGTAATGGAATCGAATCTCGTTTCCCCTTTGTCTCCTCTATTTAACACTATATTTTATTATTCCACATACATTAATGTATATTCTGCTCATGATGTTTTTCGATGACCGTGATATTAAGGATGGTAGAGTGTGATAATGCTAGATCCATGTCCTTGTGTGTATGTGTGAGAATGCGTGAATGTCCCGTTTATGTATATGTATGTATATGTAATGAAAAAAAACGAAAAAAAAAACGTTAAAAAAAATCAATCTGCTCAAGCAAATTTAGATTTGTATGATATTTTGGCATCACTTAAGTAATTGATATTGCAAACCCTTTTATATATTCACAGGTTATTTATTGCAAGAATATGATACAACTTAAACTTCACAAAATATTATAGCATAACAAATATCGTGACTAACATAACCATCATGTTTAATCAACTACTACCAGCACTGCTGTATAGTACACATAACAATCATGTTTAATCAACTACTACTAGCACTGCTGTATAGTACACATACCAATCGTGTTTAATCAACTACTACCAGCACTGCTGTATATTACACATACCAATCATGTTTAATCAACTACTAACAGCACTGCTGTATAGTACTCATACCAATCATGTTTAATCAACTACTCCCAGCACTGCTGTATAGTTCACATACCAATCATGTTTTATCAACTACTACCAGCACTGCTGTATAGTACACATTCCAATCATGTTTAATCGACTACTACCAGCACTGCTGTATAGTACACATAACAATCATGTTTAATCAACTACTACTAGCACTGCTGTATAGTACACATACCAATCGTGTTTAATCAACTACTACCAGCACTGCTGTATAGTACACATTCCAATCATGTTTAATCAACTACTACCAGCACTGCTGTATAGTATACATCCCAATCATGTCTAATCAACTACTACCAGCACTGCTGTATAGTATACATCCCAATCATGTCTAATCAACTACTACCAGCACTGCTGTATAGTATACATACCAATCATGTTTAATCAACTACTACCAGCCCTGCTGTATAGTACACATACCAATCATGTTTCATCGACTACTACCAGCACTGCTGTATAGTACACATTCCAATCATGTTTAATCGACTACTACCAGCACTGCTGTATAGTTCACATACCAATCATGTTTAATCGACTACTACCAGCACTGCTGTATAGTACACATAAACGGTACTGTGGTTTAATAAACGTAAAACATAGGTTTTATAACACATTTTAACAATACTCTGTGGAGCACTGCTGTATAGTACACATACCAATCATATTTAATCAACTACTACCAGCACTGCTGTATAGTATACATCCCAATCATGTCTAATCAACTACTACCAGCACTGCTGTATAGTATACATACCAATCATGTTTAATCAACTACTACCAGCCCTGCTGTATAGTACACATACCAATCATGTTTCATCGACTACTACCAGCACTGCTGTATAGTACACATAAACGCTACTGTGGTTTAATAAACGTAAAACATAGGTTTTATAACACATTTTAACAATACTCTGTGGAGCACTGCTGTATAGTACACATACCAATCATATTTAATCAACTACTACCAGCACTGCTGTATAGTATACATACCAATCATGTTTAATCAACTACTACCAGCCCTGCTGTATAGTACACATACCAATCATGTTTGATCAACTACTACCAGCACTGCTGTATAGTACACATACAAATCATGTTTAATCAACTACTACCAGCACTGCTGTATATTACACATACCAATCATGTTTAATCAACTACTACTAGCACTGCTGTATAGTACACATACCAATCATGTTTAATCAACTACTACTAGCACTGCTGTATAGTACACATACCAAT
The DNA here is from genome assembly GCF_002113885.1 of Mizuhopecten yessoensis. Taxonomy (NCBI): domain Eukaryota; kingdom Metazoa; phylum Mollusca; class Bivalvia; order Pectinida; family Pectinidae; genus Mizuhopecten; species Mizuhopecten yessoensis. The sequence continues at coordinate 569,301 of NW_018406942.1, read as the reverse complement.
CGTGTTTAATCAACTACTACCAGCACTGCTGTATAGTATACATCCCAATCATGTCTAATCAACTACTACCAGCACTGCTGTATAGTATACATCCCAATCATGTCTAATCAACTACTACCAGCACTGCTGTATAGTATACATCCCAATCATGTCTAATCAACTACTACCAGCACTGCTGTATAGTATACATCCCAATCATGTCTAATCAACTACTACCAGCACTGCTGTATAGTACACATAAACGGTACTGTGTTTTAATAAACGTAAAACATAGGTTTTATAACACATTTTAACAATACTCTGTGGAGCACTGCTGTATAGTACACATACCAATCATGTTTGATCAACTACTACCAGCACTGCTGTATAGTACACATAAACGGTACTGTGTTTTAATAAACGTAAAACATAGGTTTTATAACACATTTTAACAATACTCTGTGGAGCACTGCTGTATAGTACACATACCAATCATGTTTGATCAACTACTACCAGCACTGCTGTATAGTACACATACAAATCATGTTTAATCAACTACTACCAGCACTGCTGTATAGTACACATAAACGGTACTGTGGTTTAATAAACGTAAAACATAGGTTTTATAACACATTTTAACAATACTCTGTGGAATATAATTAAAACATTGCTGCTCTGTAATACACTTGAAACAGTACTGTTGTATAACACACACGCATCAGTGTTAATGTTAGTAAACATAAAACTGTAAGTAGTTTAAACATTCAAATAGCAAAGTTATGTTATATAATTAAATCATTTCTGGCGTATAGTACACATAAATTGTAAATTCTTCACTTAAAACACTACTGCTGCTACACTTAAAGTTAAAACTGAAATATACTGTATACATCACCTAAATTGTTCTGGTGTATAGTACTCATATACAATATAAATAGGTCTTTTTTCATTCTTTTAAGAAATCCTCTTCCTTTTCGCGCAGAAAATAGAACTTATTTTTATCTAAGGAATCAAAACATTATACAATTCAAATATAATAAACCTTATATAACTAGCATCTCCTTTTCTTCTACTGTTAGCCTTTAGAACAGTCTTTATGATAATCTACAAAAAAACGCCTTCTCATGAAACGTTCAGAAGGAATGTTTTAGTACCCTCTGTTGTATGTTCAGTACATTGACCTTTGTACTGTCACAATGGCTCTCGTAAAGCGAATAATCTTCTGACAGTATTTAGACATGAATGGAAATGCTGACCTTATCTAAGAAATACTGTGTATGTACTTTTGGACACCCACTTGAAACTCAACTGCATACATTTGTTCTTTGCTTGCATATCATATGTTAATATCAAAATAATTTCATTACTTAACATAGGAGAATATTGTAACATTAATATACCTTAGTAGTCATTCTTTTCTTTGTATATAATTATAGGGAAGTGTCTCGGTAAGTTTTGTTCCGATCCTTTATCATGAATGAATATGAATCAGGTTTAACTATTTCAGCTGCCTTGTCATACTATTATATACAGTCGAATCTGCTCAAGCGACCATCTGTATTAAGCGACTATCTGTCTAAGGCGACCAGCGACCACCCAATACTGACCCCAAAATTACGTTAAACGACCACATTTGATACATTTTAGCGACCATGTTTGACGACAATATACCAAACAGTTGTGCGACCGTCATCACATTTGACGAAGGGCTTTTCACGATCTTTTCACCAAGTTCAGTGAACAAATTTTACAAAACCAATTTCCAAACTTATAATGTATTCATTGATGTGCAGAAACAAATAAAAAGTATTTTTTCTTACTGCCGACATTGTTGATTTAGCAGTGAAAATATGGACTGTTGATATTTATCTCAGTTGAGCAAAACCATTTTGATTGCGCGAGTGTCCTGCTAGGCAAGCTAACCTTTAACCCTACGATATCCTCCATCTGATTGGATGAAGTACAATAGCAGGTTTTCATACTTGAAATCGAGTCTGTTTAAAGATATTCACGGCAGCACTCTCGTGCGAAGTTAACATTAAATATCAGCGCAACTTCACACTAAACATGTTTATCTTAGCACACATAGCGTTTCAAATTCCTCATTAATATCAAAAGTATTTAATAACATCCATGAACTTCTCAACGGCAAAGTACTAACGACAATAATACCAGTCCGTTTTTCGACAACATGCTGTCGGCTTTATTTAGGTCATTTTATTAACTGGATTCTCTTTCCATTTTCCATCGTAAAATAAAGGAATAATATACGTGAACCCATCTGTTGGACCACCACATGAACCGAGATCATTTCAACAACAATTTATCTTGTAACAAGTTAGCTTAAATCATGGTAATTACCGAAAACACAGTCGTGTAAGTTGAGAACTTAAACAAGTCTCCGTCGATCGTTTGTTTTGAGTGAAATAACAATTCTTCTCAAACACTCTTAGTTGTTCGTTTACTGTCATAATTATCACTCGACTACTGTTTAGTTATTCACATGATCTGTTGAACGATGTTGTTTTGAACTACCTGTACGTGTGTGGGGTGGTGGTCTGTTTACAGTTGTCTGAATAAGGAGTCGTTTAGTTATAGTCGGTTGTGTAATTCTGTACAAAATACAAACTTTATATTAAACGACCACTTTTATTAAACGATCTGTTTTTTAATTTCCCTTTGATGGTCGTTAAATACAGATTCCAGTGTATATAAAGTCAACAAAGTCGACAATATGGCCAATTTGGTATTCAGCTAATTATTTCCGTAATCACGTCAAAACGCTTGAAACGGCGACTGAGGCGGAGCCTTGTCTTTATTAAACTGGGGAAGGAGAATGAATTGAAAATAATAACGTAGAAATTAGTTCATCATTTTTGGGATTCTAAATTACCGCATGCAAAAAGATCAGTCATTTCAGTTTGTCGATGTAGCTGAATCTTTTCTCTTCTTTCTAAACTTTCTTCTTCCGAATGTCTCCTTTTACAATGCCTCACTTTTGGCCTTTAGTTGATCGTTCTCCTCTGTGAGGAAGGCTTTGGGCTCTGTCCCCTGGCCGAGACATACCAGAGTCTGTAAAAATTGTGGTTTTTACTCGTGCTGAACGCTCAGCAATTTAGGAGTGGGACGACTGGTTCGCCCGTTGTCAGTATAATGTGACCGGTTGGGACGTCCTGCTGGGTGTCTTCAGTAGTATGTTTCAGTGAGGTAGCACTATAAAGTCGACATCAGTTCCGCACTATCACAAAGAGACAAACACGAACATATTGCAGCCTCCCAAAACACACACGTATACACTACACGCATGCATCTTGCCCACAGGGGAGGTCGTCCTTAAATGACCATAGCTGTTGATAGGACGTTCGACATTACTTATCTGAACCAAACCAAACCAAACGTCTTGTCACATTGACAAGAATAAAGAAAACGTCTTAATCAAAAAACTAGTTTCAAAATTGAGTATATACTGTATTTAACCTCTATTTGGTACGTGTACACGGTAAGCACACAAGCTGAAGGTGCGAATGCCAGCAGGATAGTCCATGCTTGAATGAATATAAGGACCCTTAGCGTGAACATAAGCCTCGTACCACGGCTAGATCTGTTTACTGATTCTGACCGAATAATAAAAGGATTTTCTCCATATAGTTGGTCGTCGTTACCACAGCGACACTCAAGTGAAACCAACCCGCACGTGCTGCGTCCCCGGGGTCGAATACCAATCTGTGTGTAATGTACACCTTTAATTGACTGGACAGTTATTAACCCTTATGGCGCCGTCTTTTCACTGTTATATGAAGTTGTGTTTTGTGTGAGGACCCTATAACGGCTGTGGGAATTAACGGTACAAACGTATACTGAAGTTACACATCTACACTAATGGTTAAATAGTTTTCTTAATGCAAAATAAATCTTTTTCGGTATCAGAAGGTTAAATACTGCGAGGTGAAACTATCTCTAGGTTAACGCAATATAAAACATAGTTCATTAAATCAATCTCTTCTTACAATAAAATTTAATTTAGATTTCTGTCCAAGCATATTGTCAGCTAACCTTTACATTTTACTGTCGGTATCGATCGTGGCAGCCATCTTCTATCATCCGACAAAGCATTTCCTCATGAGATTCCTCTGCAGGTTTAGAAAATAATGATTATTTTAAGTGAATTTACTGCAATCATTTATTATCGTCCTGCTTCTATTTATCAAAACAGATATGGGCAATGCGTCAACAATGCTGAATACGCCCGTAGAACACTGTAATCACATCAAAACATTAAATGTTGTTTTATATTTGCTAGCATAGGCCCGGCAAAGGCGAAATGTGCAAATTCTGACTATTAAACAGAATATAGATTCAAGTTACATTCTTCACATTTTTGTTGTTGTGTATTTTACATTTCAGAATAAGAATGGTTGTTACTGAATATCATGAACAACGATTGTTTATCACAACGATGGTCAATAGAAATTTGCTTGACACTAATTCAGCTGTCATATTTATCATATATATTTCTGAAATAATGTGTTTTTCTTGATTCTGTATTGCAATTCCTATACGCTACTTACTTGCTACGAACCGAAGGAAACAGTTGAACTACATTTCTACATTCCATCTGAAGCCGTTACGTGTGAGTAAGGTGGAAGAGGCGCTCGCCATCCCCTTTTGTGTCTATCTTAAAATCATAAATCGAGATTTTTATCCTCGACAGTTATTTTGTTATTCATTTATAATGTTATAATTATTAATGGATCGGGTATATTAGACAAAAAATGTTAAAAATGAATAAATATTTTTTTGTCGAAATCAGCTGTCTGCATGCACAGAGGTAATGCAAAAGGTAATAAATACAAAGAGAGAGAAATAACTGTCACAAAAATAAAAAAAATAAAAGGAAAAGAAAGAAAAAACTAAATCAAGTACACACGAAATCACTGTCTCCATGACAGCACGGCAAAGCACACGAGAAACTTGTCTCCTCAAAATTATAGCAAAAGCACAATTGCCTCTAATTTACTAAACCACAATTAGAATTCAAAATCGGAAAAACTAGGTCAAAATAAGAACAAAAGGTATATGGAGACTCTTAAACAAGTAAAAGAAGAAATAGCCAAAAGAAACCAAAAAAAAGATGTTTCCATTAAATCAAGATAAATAAAACAAAATATTTGTCGCTTATAAATCAAAATCAGACAAATAAAACGATGGGCCACAAAAACAGCATTCCCTCACAAAACCATGATAAACCACAAAAATAGTTTTCCCCTCAACACCAAGAAAAATATTTGATAAATGATGACAAACTAGCATTCTGGAATGTTTGTATACGCCTTGAAAACAACAACAGGGAAAAATTATATCGAAATTTAAATCGAATCACAACAACCATTACAAACGAAATTGTCTCAATGTCAGTAAAGTTAAAGTACCGTAGAAACGAATTTTTTAAATATTTTGGTGGTATCACAAAATCACGAACCCTCGAAGTGGAGAGACTGTCACGCAAGTGTGCCTCAACAACACATGCACAAACCAGACCCGATAATAAACGAATCACAATATTTCCCACAACACCCGTTCTACGAAAGATTGCAAAAAATGCTAAATAAATGCATTACTGGTCAAAGAAAGCCGAGGGTAATGCTTGCTTTGTTACAGGTTTCGCACGCTTAACTATCTAAACGTCAGTGTTTCAGATGTTGTTTTGACAATGTAGTCACGCACATGAAGGAAGGAGATGAAACCGAATACCTTTTAGAGCTAATGACCTTATAATTTAGAAGGCAACGTTAATTCAACTAAACAGATGACATGCAGACTGTATACGGACAATCACATAGGAGGGAAGCAGACATTTTTGTTAAATTTGGTTCAAAAAGTATTCCAACACACTATCAGTATTCCGTAGGGGATTACTAGACCACACTTCCAGTCGAACTGTGGTTTATTTTTATGAAGATGAATTTATACAAAATGATGATGTCAGATAGTGTAGATGATTTACCGTATTTCCCTGACTGCTGTATTTGACATAAAATCATTCTCACGCAAACAGATCTGAACATGAAGCTCGCCACGTAATGTTCACCAATCTGTTATCTAACCCTTCCGGAACACCTGGTCTGATTCTTCTTGACTGTTTCGGGAGTCTCTGTGTAAATCTTTCCTTTGTTTATATTTTGTTTATTTTTATCGATCGTGGCTTTATTGACGTTGAGGTATTCTCTTGTTGGTATTATCGAATGATTGATGTTCTTCATTCCAATAGGACCTGACCAACATCTCGCGAAAATTGTATCAAACGTCAAATAACATATTGTGGAGAATAGTACCAGAAATAAGATATCGAATAAATTCGATTAACCAGCAAGGTTTCGTTTTAAACAAAATGCTAGTATGGTATTATACTAGACACAGTTTTTGTCGACAGAAACAATGAGATGGCTAGATTGACACTGTACAGTGTTTTTATTTTGAGGCAGTACCATACTTTGATAGATGTCGACAGTTGAATTGTGTAAATACAAAGTTCTGCAGATAGAATAATGATTGTGAAGACAGTAAGAAGGGATACTGTAAACATCATAGGTCGGGTAAACAGTTATATCAAGTTATATCATAGGTCGGGTAAACAATTATAGCATAGGTCGGGTAAACAGTTATATCACTATCCAGAAATAACTACTTTACTGCGAGAAAGTAGAAATCGTCAGCTTATCGTATAGCTAAGCAGCAGTAAGCCGTCCCTGTTGGTAACTTATCGTATAGCTAAGCAGCAGTAAGCCGTCCCCGTTGGTAACTTATCGTAAAGCTAAGCAGCAGTTAGCCGTCCCTGTTGGTAACTTATCGTATAGTTAAGCAGCAGTAAGCCGTCCCTGTTGGTAACTTATCGTATAGCTAAGCAGCAGTCAGCCGTCCCTGTTGTTAACTTATCGTATAGCTAAGCAGCAGTAAGCCGTCCCTGTTGGTAACTTATCGTAAAGCTAAGCAGCAGTTAGCCGTCCCGGTTGGTAACTTATCGTATAGCTAAGCAGCAGTCAGCCGTCCCTGTTGGTAACTTATCGTATAGCTAAGCAGCAGTAAGCCGCCCCTGTTAGTAACGTATCGTAAAGCTAAGCAGCAGTAAGCCGTCCCTGTTGGTAACTTATCGTATAGCTAAGCAGCAATAAGCCGTCCCTGTTGGTATCTTATCGTATAGCTAAGCAGCAGTATGCCGTCCCTGTTGGTAACTTATCGTATGCTAAGCAGCAGTTAGCCGTCCCTGTTTGTAACTTATCGTATAGCTAAGCATCAATAAGCCGTCCCTGTTGGTTACTTATCGTATAGCTTAGCAGCAGTAAGCCGTCCCTGTTGGTAGCCTATCGTATAGCTAAGCAGCAGTAAGCAGTCCCTGTTGGTAACTTATCGTATAGCTTAGCAGCAGTAAGACGTCCCTGTTGGTAACTTATCGTATAGATAAGCAACAATAAGCCGTCCCTGTTGGTAACTTACCGTATAGCTAAGCAGCAGTAAGCCGCCCCTGTTAGTAACTTATCGTAAAGCTAAGCAGCAGGTAGCCGTCCCTGTTGGTAACTTATCGTATGTAAGCCGTCCCTGTTGGTAACTTATCGTATAGATAAGCATCAATAAGCCGTCCCTGTTGGTACCTTATCGTATAGCTAAGCATCAATAAGCCGCCCCTGTTGGTAACTTATCGTATAGCTAAACAGCTGTAAGCCGTCCCTGTTGTTAATTCTTATCGTATGCTAAGCAGCAGTAAGCCGTCCCTGTTAGTAACGTATCGTAAAGCTAAGCAGCAGAAAGCCGTCCCTGTTGGTAACTTATCGTATATCTAAGCAGTAGTAAGCCGTCCCTGTTGGTAACTTATTATAGCTAATCAGCAGTCAGCCGTCCCTGTTGGTAGCCTATCGTATAGGTAAGCAGCAGTAAGCCGTCCCTGTTGGTACCTTATCGTATAGCTAAGCAGCAGTAAGATAGCTAAGCAGCAGTAAGCCGTCCCTGCTGGTAACTTATCGTATAGCTAATCAGCAGTAAGCCGTCCCTGTTGGTAGCCTATCGTATAGCTAAGCAGCAGTAAGCCGCCCCTGTTGGTAACTTATCGTATAGCTAAACAGCTGTAAGCCGTCCCTGTTGTTAATTCTTATCGTATGCTAAGCAGCAGTAAGCCGTCCCTGTTGGTACCTTATCGTATAGCTAAGCAGCAGTAAGCCGGCCCTGTTGGTAACTTATCGTATAGCTAAGAAGCATTTAGCCGTCCCCGTTGGTCACTTACCGTATAGATAAGCAGCAGTAAGCCGTCCCTGTTGGTAACTTATCGTATAGCTAATCAGCAGTCAGCCGTCCCTGTTGGTAACTTATCGTATAGCTAAGCAGCAGTAAGCCGTCCCTGTTGGTAACTTATCGTATAGCTAAACAGCTGTAAGCCGTCCCTGTTGTTAATTCTTATCGTATGCTAAGCAGCAGTAAGCCGTCCCTGTTGGTCACTTATCGTATAGATAAGCAGCAGTTAGCTGTCCCTGTTGGTCACTTATCGTATAGCTAAGCAGCAGTAAGCCGTCTATGTTGGTAACTTATCGTATAGCTAAGCAGCAGTAAGCCGTCCCTGTTGGTAACTTATCGTATAGCTAAGCAGCAGGAAGCCGTCCCTGTTGGTAAATTATCGTATAGTTAAGCAACAGTAAGCCGTCCCTGTTGGTAACTTATCGTATAGCTAAGCAGCAGTAAGCCGTCCCTGTTGGTAGCTTATCGTATAGCTAAGCAGCAGTAAGCCGTCTATGTTGGTAACTTATCGTACAGCTAAGCAGCAGTAAGCCGTCCCTGTTGGTAGCTTATCGTATAGCTAAGCAGCAGTAAGCCGTCTATGTTGGTAACTTATCGTACAGCTAAGCAGCAGTAAGCCGTCCCTGTTGGTAACGTAACTTATCGTATGCTAAGCAGCATTTAGCCGTCCCTGTTGGTAACTTATCGTATAGCTAACCAGCAGTTAGCCGTCCATGTTGGTAACTTATCGTATAGCTAAGCCGCAGTAAGCCGTCCCTGTTGGTAACTTATCGTATGCTAAGCAGCATTTAGCCGTCCCCGTTGGTAACTTATCGTATATCTAAGCAGTAGTAAGCCGTCCCTGTTGGTAACTTATCGTATAGCTAAGCAGCAGTAAGCCGTCCCTGTTGGTAACTTATCGTATGCTAAGCAGCAGTAAGCCGTCCCTGTTGGTAACTTATCGTATATCTAAGCAGCAGTAAGCCGTCCCTGTTGGTAACTTATCGTAAAGCTAAGCAGCAGTAAGCCGTCCCTGTTGGTAACTTATCGTATAGCTAAGCAGCAGTAAGCCGTCCCTGTTGGTAACTTATCGTATAGCTAAGCAGCAGTAAGCCGTCCCTGTTGGTAACTTATCGTATAGCTAAGCAGCAGTAAGCCGTCCCTGTTGGTAACTTATCGTATAGCTAAGCAGCAGTAAGCCGTCCCTGTTGGTAACTTATCGTATAGCTAAGCAGCAGTAAGCCGTCCCTGTTGGTAACTTATCGTATAGCTAAGCAGCAGTAAGCCGTCCCTGTTGGTAACTTATCGTATAGCTAAGCAGCAGTAAGCCGTCCCTGTTGGTAACTTATCGTATAGCTAAGCAGCAGTAAGCCGTCCCTGTTGGTAACTTATCGTATAGCTAAGCAGCAGTAAGCCGTCCCTGTTGGTAACTTATCGTATAGCTAAGCAGCAGTAAGCCGTCCCTGTTGGTAACTTATCGTATAGCTAAGCAGCAGTAAGCCGTCCCTGTTGGTAACTTATCGTATAGCTAAGCAGCAGTAAGCCGTCCCTGTTGGTAACTTATCGTATAGCTAAGCAGCAGTAAGCCGTCCCTGTTGGTAACTTATCGTATAGCTAAGCAGCAGTAAGCCGTCCCTGTTGGTAACTTATCGTATAGCTAAGCAGCAGTAAGCCGTCCCTGTTGGTAACTTATCGTATAGCTAAGCAGCAGTAAGCCGTCCCTGTTGGTAACTTATCGTATAGCTAAGCAGCAGTAAGTCGTCCCTGTTGGTAACTTATCGTATAGCTAAGCAGCAGGAAGCCGTCCCTGTTGGTAACTTATCGTATATCTAAGCAGTAGTAAGCCGTCCCTGTTGGTAACTTATCGTAAAGCTAAGCAGCAGTAAGCCTTCCCTGTTGGTAACTTATCGTATAGCTAAGCAGCAGTAAGCCGTCCCTTTTGGTAACTTATCGTATAGCTAAGCAGCAGGAAGCCGTCCGTTGGTAACTTATCGTATAGCTAGGCAGCAGTTAGCCGTCCCTGTTGGTAACTTCTCGTATTGCTAAGCAGCAGTAAGCCGTCCCTTTTGGTAACTTATCGTATAGCTAAGAAGCAGTAAGCCGTCCCTGTTGGTAAATTATTGTATAGCTAAGCAGCAGTAAGCCGTCCCTGTTTGTAACTTATCGTAAAGCTAAGCAGCAGTAAGCCTTCCCTGTTGGTAGCTTATCGTATAGCTAAGCAGCAGTAAGTCGTCCCTGTTGGTACATGTAACTTATCGTATAGCTAAGCAGCAGTTAGCCGTCCCTGTTGGTAACTTCTCGTATTGCTAAGCAGCAGTAAGCCGTCCCTGTTGGTAACTTATCGTATAGCTAAGCAGCAGTAAGCCGTCCCTGTTGGTAACTTTTCGTATAGCTAAGCAACAGGAAGCCGTCCCTGTTGGTAACTTATCGTATAGCTAAGCAGCAGTTAGCCGTCCCTGTTGGTAACTTATCGTATGCTAAGCAGCAGTAAGCCGTCCCTGTTGGTAAATTATCGTATAGCTAAGCAGCAGTAAGCCGGCCCTGTTGGTATCTTATCGTACAGCTAAGCAGCAGTTAGCAGTCCCTGTTGGTAACTTATCGTATAGCTAAGCAGCAGTAAGCCGTCCCTATTGATAACTTATCGTACAGCTAAGCAGCAGTAAGCCGTTCCTGATGGCCATGACGCAAGTTAAGATCGAGGAAAGCTGCTAGTGTAGTAACGTCTGTATAGGCCCTGTTTTCAAGTTCGTGGGGTTATATGATGGACAAGGTCAATATTTTTTAAAGTGAAATTAAATGACTAGATAAGGTAAATGTAATCAGAGCCGGGGTAGTAAAAATGAAACTACAAGCGACATTAATTAGCAAATAAAATGTTGATATTTCAATCGCAGAGGGAAATACTATATTTACCACCGAGATCATTATGACATCCATTAAACTTGCCCATGGTCTTCACCAACTTCCATGTTTCGCATCCAATGTTGTAAGTTGGTCCGTCATCAATCGACACCTATCGTGGAAAACATGATATTCCAAGCTTACCCGTAAATATACAATCAGCTGCGACATGTGAACACCATTGGGGCGGAAAGAAGGGATGTTATTATCAAACAAGAGGCCCATGGGCCTTAACGGTCACCTGAGTCCTACAGTATTTATTTTTGTTGTTGAAATATGTACCAATTTGAGTAAAAAATAGTTAAGTATAATGTAAACTTAACTTTGTCAGGACCATGAGCTGATCATTCATAGGTATTTACAAAATAGCGGCCATGGCAGCCAATTGAATTTCTGATTGACCCGAAAAATAACAACACTTTGTCAGGACCACAAGTCGATCATTCCTACTAACTATGAGTTCAATCGGCCAACCAGAACTTGCCTTTAAGTTTGAAATATTTTTACAAAATGGCGGCCGTGGCAGCCCTATTGGATTTCTGATTGACCTGAAAAATAAAAACACTTTGTCAGGACCATGAGCTGATCAATCATAGGTATTTACAAAATAGCCGACATGGCAGCCAATTGAATTTCTGATCGACCCGAAAAAAAACAACACTTTGTCAGGACCACGAGCCGATCATTCCTACCAACTTTCAGTTTAATCTGCCTAGCAGAACTTGATTTTAAGTTTGAAATAGTTTTTCAAAATGGCGGCCGTGGCGGCCATATTGGATTTCTGATCGACCCGAAAAAAAACAACACTTTGTCAGGACCATGAGTCGATCATTCCTACTAACTATGAGTTCAATCGGCCAAGCAGAACTTGACTTTAAGTTTGAAATATTTTTTCAAAATGGCGGCCGTGGCAGCCATATTGGATTTCTGATTGACCTGAAAAATAACAACACTTTGTCAGGACCATGAGCTGATCATTCCTACCAACTTTCAGTTTAATCGGCACGAGCCCGGATAAAATATCTTTATACGAACCATAATTTGGCCTAGTTTAGTCAAGTGTTGCGTAATGTACACAATACACACGCTTTGGTAACACTGGGATAGGTAATGTAATTCAACTATTAGTCCAACAGATCTTGGTAAAATACTTTCGACACATTTTGGTAGAATACTATTTTAGGATGTGTGAAAGCAATACATGTCGGTTACCATAGAGTAATCGTAAAATTAACGAAACATTTTCATTCTCAAGATGTAAGTGCAACACCATAAAAAAAGTTTTTTAAGATACATGTAGTTCACGACAGTGTGATTAATACGCTTTCGCCAAATGAGTTAAAAACTGTTCATAAAACTGTTCAAGACATGTTTTCTCCTTAAAACTTGAAAGGTACTTCTATAGAAGCAGTGACGGACAGGGATTACTCTCCTCAGGACGAATATGGGAACTTATTGATCCAACACTGTACCGGACACAAACAAGCAAATTCATGGAATTGATATCCGCCGCTTGCAGGACATATTGTAGGTTAACATTATTGAGGTTAGGTTTAAACATGTGAGAATCGTGCTGTTGAGACATACTGTATAGCTTAAAACTTAAAAGTAAGCCCTATACCTCAGTGATTAGCCGTAAATATGCACAAATCACATAGGTTGGCAAACTTAGCATGAGTTGAATGTGCATAAGGAATTTGGTTAAAACATCTTAACAATATCTACAGCAACAAGTACTAATTGTAATGGGGGACCATTACAGATGTCCCACAAAATGCCCCCATAGTCGCAAAAATGCATCAGAAAAGGATCGCATTGCCATAGTACACCGAAATTGAACAATTTCTAAATTGCATACAATCAGAATTATCTTTGTAGTTGCTATGGCAACGGAACGTATGCGATTGAATTTGCAGTCCCCTAATACATACCCCTATATACCAATTTTCATAGAAATCAAACAATATCTAAATTTCGACCAATCAGAAGCCTCCGTGTGGTTGCTATGGTAACGAAATTTATGCGGTTTTATTCGCAGTCCCCTATATACCATTTTTCATAAAAAATATCAAAATATCTAAATTTCGACCAAACAGAAGCCTTTGTGTGGTTGCTATTGCAACGAAACCTATGCAATTGCGGTTGAATTCGCAGTCCCCTTATACCCCCCCAGATACCAATTTTCAACAAAATTGAACAATATCTTAATTTCCACCAATCAGAAGCCTTTGTGTGGTTGCTATGGCAACAAAACATATGCGGTTGAATTAGCAGTTCCCTAATATCCCTATATACAAATTTTCATCAAAATCTAACAATATCTAAATTTCGACTAATCAGAAGCCTCCGTGGGGTAGCTGTGGCAACGAAACTGATGTGGTTGAATTCGCAGTTCCCCAATATCCCTATATACCAATTTTCATCAAAATCGAACCAAGTTTGAAGAAAAACGGTTAACATTTGTTATAGTTATTGCACATAAACAAAACCCAGCAGATAATTATGTTTTTCTTTATTCAAGGGGCCACAACTCCGCCAAATAGGGTCTACTAAAAATGGTCATCGAACTTGGCTGAGCCCTGAAGGCATTTAACCCTGTGACCAAGTTTAAAGAAAATCGGTCAACATTTGTTGTAGTTATTGCACTGAAACGAAGTGTGACAGACAGACAGACGGACGGACAGACCCATATTAATATCCCCCGTTTCGGTGAAAGCGGGGGATAAAAAAGGTATAAAGACAGCAAATTCAATGAAATGCCTTTAACCTTCGGTGGAACGAAAATATAACTAATAAAAGCAATAAGGAATGTATTCTGTATGCATGTAATCTTTTATTCATTCACACATGAATAGTCTGTGCTATCAATAACAGCACAGGGTGTCCTTTATAACAACGACCGACATACAGTATGTACAAGTTATATACAAGTGTACAGTATATAAATGATATAGGACATCTCAACAGTAATCAACCTCTAATGTCAAGTTAATTCAGAGATGAAAGTTAGCCTATGGTCAAAAGACCGATATATGTATTTTTAAATCTATGTTTGGGGAAAATTTAAAGTCTGCATTTCACTTAAACTCTGAAAATGGCTAAAACCAGCCAAAAAAGCTGAAAATTAAAATTTCCGCCAATTGGTTACCAACGTAAATTACAGATAAATGACTGGTAATTATAAACCAATATGGGTAATAATATGAAGATCTGAAACCTTGCATATTTAGTTACAAAGGTAGAATAGAGAATTACAAATTAGAGCAGCATTTAAGGGCTACATTATCACAGTTGATCTCACAATGTACTTTTAAATGTTATATTGTTTAAACGACAGTGCTACCTATAGGCAAATGTGACTGAATTGATTGGTCCCTTGCTCAAATTCCAGAATTTAAAGCGGAAAAAAATCCAGCACCTGTGCATGTAAAAAATACTGTCAGAGTCAGACAGATGCCTTACAACAATAGCAGCTCCAGGTCCTATAAATTAAATGTACCTCTCAAGTATAAAAATACGTAATTGTTTTGCTATATATCTGAGACCATCTGGAATGCAAGAAAAATGTTGCACAAAGAAGACTAACTTATAACACATTTCAGCAAATGTGAACACTGAACAGTCTATGTTACATTTTAACCTTGATCCCCTCGTGTCAATGTTGTTCCAGTTATATCTGGAGCTACTTGTAGACATGAGCATGAAGACTAGGGTAGAATCCAAATGTAATGACATGAGCACACGTATTGCACTGGGAGGTGGCAAAAAGAGGTATTACTGGTAGACTAAAGTGTGGGTCATATCTACTGGACACCAAGTCTTCACTAACACTACAACTCCTAGTCTAAAGGAAAACTTACTGCACACTTGGTCCTGATTAACACAAACCTTTGTTAGTTTTACATGACCACATATTTCTATATTGTCAAATGTAGAAAATCTGTAAGATAGAAGTTCTTTCACTTAATTTGATGCTTTAATGATTTCAGATCAGTTATGTATGCAACTAATGATTTGTAAAGATCTGTATATTTAACTGAATGTCTGTAGCCTCACAGATAAATACGTTCACTAGAAATCAGTTAAGTACATCTACTGCATGCTCTTTATCGCTCTAATAACTGACACATAGACTTCATTTGCCTTATAAACCCAGAGATCCATCAACACAATTCATACTGCTTTTATCAAACAACACTTAAAATATTATAACAAAATATACATATATACAAAGCATAATACAGCTAAAGACCAGCAAATTCTCAGAAAGAAAAAAAAAAATATATTCTATTTCACTTAAATAACAATCACTTAAATCACTCTGCTCTAATTCAGTGCTAGTACTTATATAAATACCTACAGTTGTCTATAAGTTACAAGGCGTCTGTTTAATGTCTACAGTACAACACGCTGTATGTCAGATATAGTAGTTTAGCACTGAGTGAAACAGTAATAGACAAATGACAATACACATCTCTGAAATTTTATAAATATACCATCTTCTATAGTTTTGTCTCAGGACCCTTTACATTCAAGTTAAATGAAAGTAGGGGAGTGAACAGGATTTGTTTGTGTCGATGATCTTAACTTTTCCTGCCAATTCATCACACGACCTGTGCCAGCGATCATGTGAATGTTGTCAGTGAACACGACTGTCACCAATGATCACACGACCTGTGCTGACTTGTGTCAGTATCACCTGTGTTAGTGACCACATGACCTGTGTTAGTGACCACATGACTTGTGTAGTGACCACATGACCTCTGTTAGTAACCACACATGACTTGTGCTAGTGACCACATGACCTGTGTTAGTGACCACATGACCTGTGTTAGTTACCACATGACTTGTGTAGTGACCACATGACCTGTGTTAGTGACCACACATGACTTGTGCTAGTGACCACATGACCTGTGTTAGTTACCACATGACTTGTGTAGTGACCACATGACCTGTGTTAGTGACCACATGACCTGTGTCAGTATCATATGACCTGTTTGCTATTGGTGTATGTGACTAGATATATTTGACTTTCACATTTACACAATTCGTGAATGATTTCAGTATGAAATCACAGGCATCAAAGCCTTATTCTTTGTTTCCTAATACCAGAAATTTTATAATAGCAAATGGAAGTATTTAACTTTACAAAGACTTCACAAAATGTTCACGATCAATAAGAAATGTTTTCCTAAAATTACAACATAATTTTAGCAGCCATCAAAAGTGACTTGAAATATTCAGTCTGGCATATTCAGTACAGTAAGGGAATTTATGTTTCCATTTCAGTGATCATCAGACAATAGATATTATGATATTGAAAAAATAACTTATATTTACACATAAATTTATGAAAGTTTAGACTATATTAAATTTGTTCTGATCTAACACGTTTCTTTCCCTGTCGAACAGTTTCCTTGACAACATGAAAAGCTTTATTAAAAGAAATCCACAAAACATAACAAACTGTAGTTAAAATTAACATTCAACAACATTAACGATCTATCACCATTGACTTTGTATTACCAGAATATGAACTATAACTTTTTGCTATTCAACAAGTGTAGCTCAGCCAAAGCAAGCATGCACAACAGGACAGAAAAGCACAATTATACATATATCATATGAGAAATGATAACCTGAATTACTTACTAACACTTTTATTCCATTAACATATTTTACAAATAATTACATTTTTCAAACATGAAAAAATCTCTCAAAACTAGACAGATGTTGTTCCAGTCCCTTCCTCTCTATACCACTTGTAATCTATCAAGATTAAGATGTGATATAAGAGAAACAAGACATTAAAAGAATTATTTTTTTCTGTGACATTTTTCAGATCTCAAAGTCCCATGCGTTCGTCTGTCAAGATTCTTTGTCCAACTGGATGAGGTTTGGCAGAGAGATGCACTTTTGACTGGTTGTGTAATTTCTTCATAATAAAAATAATGATAAAACTTAAGTTATCTATTAGCTTATGTGTATTATATTTAGTGAAAAAAGATACGACACATTCTTACCAATTCAAAAAGCCATTACTATCAGTTTAAAACAGATCCAGAAATGGTTATCACTGAAACATTTTGTTCAAAATTATAATATTCTTCAAATATGAAATGTTTGTCATATTCCATCAATTTTTTTAAGCAAAAACTCAGCATAATCAAGTGTTTTAAAATCTGTGATTGAACACAAATTACCAATAGGAAGCTTGTACTGCATCATTTCCTCTAAGGATTTAAGTACTATATTTACAAGTCATTTTTAGGGGAACAGGATTCAGAATACTGAAAACAATTGTTTTTGTCTTTAAGAAACAGTTGTATTTTATCAATTTTGAGCAAAATGTATTGTTGATCAATCTAGGAAATTATTACAGTTGTAGTACCTTGTTTTATAATATTTTTGTTTTTTATCCTTTGATTCTGAGTAACAAGTAACGTAGATCTGTGTATCACATCTTGTATATAATTCATCATTTTTTTCAAAGTCACTAATACACAAATCTCAATGTACTACTGGGTTAATAAATCTTACTTTCCCCACCCCCACACTGAATAAAGAGGTGTACATGTATACCTCCTCCCCCTCCCACCCACCCCTTCACAGCTTAGCAGGTGTATACCCTATCCCCCCTCCCCACTGATGCACTTCTGCAGTATTCTAAATAAGCCCTCCCCAAACGAGGCAGCTAATAAGATCTATAATACCTCCCATTAACTGGGAGTTCTATCATATATTGTACCTCCCGCTAACTGGGAGGATGTTAATCACAGGATATTTCGCCCAAAAATATGTCCATTTCTGCAGTAGTACGTGAATCACTAAGGGCTCCGCCAGGACATCTTCTGCTCGGACGTCTTGTTGGTGGAATGATTGTCGACTTATGATCATCTTCTGTAAAAGCCTGTCCCCCCATACTGGCCTCACCTCTTTGGTTTGTCAACGTCAGTACATTTTTCAAGTTTGGCCATTCCCTATGTCAACCTTGTATGTGACGTTTAGAACAAGGTTTTTACAAAACAATCCAACAAAACATCTTTCTCATATTAAGAGGTCATATTTAGCACTTTCACCACTGTAGACCATAATGGACTTATTGTAATCAATGCATGGTAGAGTTTATTAAAGTTATATAGGGGTGAAAGGGTTAGAAATATTCTGAGTGCCCCTAAGTCCTTCAAATGTTTTCTTTCATTACAAGTTTCACACATAGAAACACCATTGAAGGTATTTCAGTACAAAAAGGCTTGGTCCGTAGTTATTTTAACAATACTAAAACCGCATATCTTGGTTATTTTTTCGTGTTTCCAAATCCGCTGAAAGCCTGGTCGGTTCGTTGTTGGAATGATGATTGTCCCATCATTGTGGACTGCATGTTCATTGATCCCATCATGCCCATACCTCCCTGCATATTCACAGCCATTCCTGTAACACAAACCACTGTACTCCTAAAACAGTAATATATTATAAACACAGCTGAAACAACAGCTTTCAAATGAAAATCTCCTTTTAGTTTTCTTTTACGCTTCTGTCTGAGAGATAGATATATATACATAGATTTACCAAAGCAGTGATACTACTCTAATAGTGATGCCCATAATCTGGAAGATTCATTTTTGATTAATTATAAAACCTGCAACAAAGCACATTGTAACATTCTAAGTTAGTAATAACAGTTACTTATGTACAACAAATCGGGCCAAAGTTTTGGTAGATGGAAATGAAAGAATCCTGACAAACACGTTTCTCTGTATAACTTGTTCCCCAATTAGTAGACACAATGATACGAGAACCAGTACTTGCAAGGCACTGTCAAAAATTTTGAAAAGTTTATACTATAGAAATTGTACAAGAAGCCTACCCATGCCCTGGCCCATCATCGGCTGGCCCCCAATGACCTGCCCCTGGGGCTGGCCAACACTCATTCCTGCCATGCCCTGGTTCAGTCCAACCATTTGAGTGTTCATGCCTGCAACAATGTGTTATACAATTAGTATACAAGCTACTGAAATAATAGTTACCTCCCTTAGTTTAAATTCCCTCATTTACCTCCCTTTGTATGCATGGATCATTCAAGGATATATCTTCTATAATGAATGCAGTAAATTATCATGCAAGTGTTAGTCAATTCTCTAAGTATAGTTGTTCTCCCAATGAGTAACCAGGTTACATTTGTAGCTCTCTCACAGTATCCATAATTATTTCGCTTCAATTTTTCACACACTTTAGTCAGCTTATTCAAAGTTTTGACAAGTGAATAAAAGGAAAACTTTTATATGAACTTTTACACTGAATATTATTTTCACAAGCAATTGACAATGTTCATTCATTTTTAATAAGCATGAATTTGGCAATCAAATTGATAACAATAGGATTTTCATTAACTTATCAATAAAACTCTCAGTTTGTCATATTTGATTGGAAATAAAAGTTGGAAATGAGCCACTGCTTTATTTATAACGTCGACTTAAACAAACATCTCTACTTGCTGTATTATCTTATAGGAACACAAATCATGTTTTGGTAATATAACTAATAGCATCTGAACATTAAACAATTTTAACACTGTTAACGGTTATATATAAAAACTACCATAGGGAATTTCCATCAACTAAGTGTATCACAAAATCACCACGACAGCAACTCACACATCAGTCAAATACAATTAATATCAACAGTGAAACATTGTAACGCTTCAACACGGCAGTCAAACAAGAAACGCTTCAACACGGCAGTGAAACATGTAACGCTTCAACACGGTAGTCAAACAAGAAACGCTTCAACACGGCAGTCAAACATGTAAGGCTTCAACACGGTAGTCAAAAAAGAAACGCTTCAACACAGCAGTCAAACATGCATTAGTATACAGAACTGCTGTAGGCACGAGGAACTCGCAAACAAAACACCACAAGTCAAAAATGCAGGCTTCTTAAATACTTCTATGTGTTCATCTATGTAAGCTTCTATATAATGTGTAATTAGTATTCACAATCGCTGTAGGCAAGTACAGCTCAGGCCTCCTTACGATAGGCTAACAGGACAAACAGAATAGTTTCCATGATCAATTACTAAATAAGACAACTGTATCAATCTATGGTGGACAAAGGGAACTATCTCATGAAATGTGCAGCGTTAAAGGATTCCGAAACACGTAAACATTTGAGGGAGATGAATTTATTTAATGCAATTTTGATTTATTATTTGCAACAATTTAAAATGCTTATCCTATAACTTACAGAAGCATTTTATGGTTTGTCCCGGAGTACATTTGAAATTACATTAAGAATAAAATTTGTGGAATATTTAACTGTGGCATGTTAGACCAATACTTCTAATAAGGTCATCTTTTGGTCATACAAGTCACATGTCCCTCACACAGGTGGCACATGTCGGTCACACAGGTCACATGTCCCTCACAAAAGTGGCACATGTCGGTCACACAGGTCAAATGTCCCTCACAAAGGTGGCACATGTCGGTAACACATGTCCCATGTCGGTCACAAAGGTCACATGTCCCTCACACAGGTGGCACATGTCGGTCACACAGGTCACATGTCCCTCACACAGGTGGCACATGTCGATCACACATGTCACCTGTCCCTCACAAAGGTGGCACATGTCGGTCACACAGGTCAAATATCCCTGACAAAGGTGACACATGTCGATCACACATGTCACATGTCCCTCACAAAGGTGGCACATGTCGGTCACACAGGTCAAATATCCCTCACAAAGGTGGCACATGTCGGTCACGCAGGTCACATGTCAGTCAAAGAGGTGACACATGTCGGTCAAACAGGTCAAATATCAGTCACAGCGGTCAAACGTCTGTAATAGAGGTGACAAATGTCAGTAAAACAGGTAAAATGTCCGTCACAGAGGTGACACATGTCGGTAACAAAGGTCACATGTCAGTCACACAGGTAAAATGTCCCTCACAAAAGTGACACATGCAGGTCAAAGAAATGGCATGTTGGTCACATAGGTCACATCTCTGTTACAGGTCAAGTGTCTTGGTCAGTACTATCATACACAATACACCTTTGTCACACAGGTCACATGTCATTCCAGAGATGACAGACATATCTGTCACACAGGTCACATGTCAGTCACTAAGGTGACACATTTATGTCACAGAGGTCACACATTTCTGCAACAGAGGTGACACATGTCTGTCACAGAGGTGACATATGTCTGTCACACAGGTCACATGTCTGTCAAAGAGGTGACATGTCTATCACACAGGTCACATGTCGGTCACAGAAGTGACACATGTCTGTCACACAGGACACATGTCAGTCACAGAGGTGACACATGTCTGTCACAGAGGTGACATGTCTGTCACAGAGGTCACACATGTCTGTCATAGAGGTGACACATGTCTGTCACAGAGGTCACACATACCTGTTACAGAGGTGACACATGTCTGTCACAGATATGACACATGTCTGTCACAGAGGTGACACATGTCTGTCACACAGGTCACATGTCTGTCACAGAGGATACACATGTACGTCACACACGTCACATGTCCGTCACAGAGGTGACACATGTCTGTCACACAGGTCACATGTCTAGGTTACACTTGTCACTTTTTTGTTACACAAGTCAAATGTGCCTGTTATTTTGGTCATGTGTTGATCCTAGTTCTCTGATGCAGGTCAAGCATCAGTCACACAGGTCAAGCATCAGTCACACAGGTCAAGCATCAGTCACACGGGTCAAGTATCAGTCACACAGGTCAAGCATCAGTCACACAGGTCAAGTATGCGACATAGGTGTGTCTTACAGATGACAGATGTCTCTGTTACACTGTCCAGATCAAAATCTGATGACCATCATCAATATTATTTACAAATTACAAATTAGGTTTATATTCAACCACTTTCAAAATATTTGAATTTTTCCTTCATAAAATAACTAAAATATATATATCTGCATTACAATATATCTTCTATAAGATCCCTTTTGCCTATAAAGGTGAAAACATGATCATGTTTCACTGATATTGCAGTTGGAAGTGTCTGGAAATTATTTTTTATGTGCATGTAGTAATAACAATCTATATAAAAAACAAATCATTCAAAAAACACCATTCCAGAAACTCAAAAAATTAAGATTAAGAAAACAAGGAGATTCAACTTTAATAGAAGTACAGATATAATGTTTTAAAGAAAGTCATTCACAATATGT
This sequence comes from Mizuhopecten yessoensis, assembly GCF_002113885.1. NCBI lineage: Eukaryota > Metazoa > Mollusca > Bivalvia > Pectinida > Pectinidae > Mizuhopecten > Mizuhopecten yessoensis. Next base: position 546,963 of record NW_018406942.1, on the reverse strand, counting down.
CAAAATTAATTAAGAAAAACTCCATTACCAAAAAAAAGTAAAACTAAATCAAACATGAAAATCAGGAACTAAAAGAAATGATGCAGTTAGAAAGCAAATGAAAGACCAGTCTATGAGTAGAGGTAAGGACGTATAATGATCCTTGGTGCTGTACCAACCTGGGGCAATGTAAACTAGACCTGGGGCCATTTCTGGACTCCATACCATGGGGTTTAAGCCTTGATAAAAGACCAGGCAAATGTTAGCACCATCTACCAGGAGCCTATAGCCTACCCATTAGCCCCTACATATTTAAACTGAACTTGCCCAGGCTTAGATATGGTCAGTTCAAAAGAGACTTAAGGGGTGAATGAGTTAAAATCACAGCCATGTGTACACACAGTGCAGATATCAAATAACCAGTTAATAGCATAAACATGAAAATTCTGCTGATAAAAACTTATCTGCCAGATATCAAATTATATATCATACAAACGTGAATAAAAACACAGTGAAATGTGAAAATAATAACTTTTTTAATTTGAAAGTTATGAAATTACTGAATACGAAGCAATTAACACCAACTTAAAAAAAATCTTCCTATAATAGTTTCTGCAAGCTGTTAGGACTTAAGTTGTACAGAATTTGTTTACAAATTTCAAATTTATGTCAACTACAAAACACATATACACCATTAAAATTGATAATTTTATATTTTAAAATGAAATTTAATACAGCTAGACTTCAACAATGACTATCTAGTGACACAGGGGGGATAACTCTGACATTGCTGTTAATATTTACCGTCATCATCTGTTGCCGGGCAGACAAAAGATGAATTATCATTATATATCAGTACAATAAACAGTTGTGATTATCCATAATCTCTCCAACACATAACACTAACCAATAAAGATGAATTTCTACCTGAGATGAGTTATCATGTACAGGATTTGTTAACAGTATCATGCAAATATTACATTAGTAAGACTCTAAATATTACATCATTAGTTAGACTGTATATATAATAAGTGAGAAATAAACATGCTTCAGAATAGAAGTCTGTAGATCATATTTAGAATCCCATGTATAAATTGTCCATTGTATAACAATACTGAAGTTACTGTTATTTTAATGCATTACATATTACATTACTACAGACACTTTTAATTATATTACTTAAAATAATACAACACACGTTCTCAAACAAGAAGATAAATGTCTTGCAACTAACTTCTACAAATGTAAAATACTCCACGAGAACCTTTCTCCTGTAATCTAGAAGTACATATACATACACTACTAAATAACAAGACATACTTATTATATCACAAAGGAAGATAGTATAAGAATTTACCTTGCTGCTGAAGCTGATTCATGCTGGGTTGGTGTGGTTTCTGGAACTTGTTGGCAGGACTGAGGGCATCAAGACTGATGTTTACCTTGCTTGCATCTTTGGACCAGGTGTTAGCATCCTTCTGTTATAACAAATACAGCACAAAATGATGTCAACACACCTCAACACGATGTCTACTCATCAAAAAACAATGTCTACTCATCAACACAATGTCTACTCATCAACACAATGTCTACTCATCAACTCACAATGTCTACTCATCAACTAACAATCTCTACTCATCAACACAATGTCTATTCATCAACACAATGTCTACTCATCAACACAATCTCTACTCATCAACACAATGTCTACTCATCAACACAATGTCTACTCATCTATACACAATGTCTACTCATCAACACAATGTCTATTCATCAACACAATGTCTACTCATCAACACAATGTCTACTCATCAACACAATGTCTACTCATCAACACACAATGTCTACTCATCATCACAATGTCTACTCATCAATACACAATGTCTACTCATCAACACAATGTCTATTCATCAACACAATGTCTATTCATCAACACAATGTCTACTCATCAACACAATGTCTACTCATCAACACACAATGTCTACTCATCAACATAATGTCTACTCATCTATACAATGTCTACCCATCAACACAATGTCTTCTCATCAACACAATGTCTACTCATCATCACAATGTCTACTCAACACAATGTCTACTCATCAACACAGGGTCTACTCATCAACACAATGTCTACTCATCAACACAATGTCTACTATCAACACAATGTCTACTCATCAACACAATGTCTACTCATAAACACAATGTCTACTCATCAACACACAATGTCTACTTATCATCACAATGTCTACTCATCAACACAATGTCTACTAATCATCACAATGTCTACTCATCAATACAATGTCTACTTATCAATACAATGTGTACTCATCAACAAGATGTGTACTCATCTATACAATGTCTTCCCATCAACACAATGTCTTCTCATCAACACAATGTCTACTCATCAAAACGAGGTCTACTCATCAACACACAATGTCTACTCATCATCACAATGTCTACTCATCAACACAATGTCTTCTCATCAACACAATGTCTTCTCATCAACACAATGTCTACTCATCAAAACGAGGTCAACTCATCAACACACAATGTCTACTCATCAACACACAATGTCTTCTCATCAGCTCACAATGTCTACTCATCATCACAATGTCTACTCATTAACACAATGTCTACTCATCAGTACACAATGTCTACTCATCAATACAATGTCTACTCATTTATACAATGTCTACTCATCAACACAATGTCTACTCATCTATACAATGTCTACTCATCATCACAATGTCTACTCATCAAAACGAGGTCTACTCATCAACACACAATGTCTACTCATCAACACACAATGTCTTCTCATCAGCTCACAATGTCTACTCATCATCACAATGTCTACTCATCAGCTCACAATGTCTACTCATCAGTACACAATGTCTACTCATCAATACAATGTCTACTCATCAACACAATGTCTACTCATCAACACACAATGTCTACTCATTTATACAATGTCTTCCCATCAAAACAATGTCTTCTCATCAACACAATGTCTACTCATCAACACACAATGTCTTCTTATCAACACAATGTCTACTCATCAACACAATGTCTACTCATCAACACATAATGTCTACTCATCAACACATAATGTCTACTCATCATCACAATGTCTACTCATCAACACACAATGTCTACTCATCTATACAATGTCTTCCCATCAACACAATGTCTTCTCATCAACACCATGTCTACTCATCATCACAATGTCTACTCATCAACACAATGTCTACTCATCAACACAATGTCTACTCATCAACACACAATGTCTTCTCATCAACACAATGTCTACTCATTAACACAATGTCTCCCCAACAGCTCACAATGTCTACTCATCAACTCACAATGTCTACTCAACAAAACACAATGTCTACTAATCAACTCACAATGTCTACTAATCAACTCACAATGTCTACTCATCAGCTCACAATGTCTACTCATCAACTCACAATGTCTACTCATCAATACAATGTCTACTCATCAATACAATGTCTACTCATCTATACAATGTCTACCCATCAACACAATGTCTACTCATCAACTCACAATGTCTACTCATTAACACAATGTAACTACAGAATGTATCAGGTCAGAAAGTCACATACAATTTATATTGTCTGATAAAATGTTATGATCGTAACTGAATCACTGACAAATTACTATTTGCATTTTAACCTTGCGTTAATCAAGTCAATTACATTATATCAGTGGCACTTAAGTGATTACATTTTTTGTATTGATATTTGAAAATTCCCCTAGTACTAAAATACAACAAAATTACATTACCTGGTATATTAAACACAAAAATGTTTAAACAATACTTGTACATACACAAAGAGGAAGCAATAGAGAAAACGAAGGGAGGAAAGAGGAATACAAGATAAACGACAGGTGTACAGGTTTAGAAGACTATAAATCTGTATAATTTTTAGCATCTAATTGAATATGGCGAATATTTTATCATATCTTTTGACATATGTGGTATACAATACATTTAATAGATTTGTACTTAGAATATACATGTTTATACCCATATTTACTATCAAAGTTCAGAGAAAATGTTAACTTCTACATAAATATATACTATACATAAGACTAACTGTTTACTTCTGTATGTTAATAAAAGACTAATGAAAGTTATAGTAAAAAGTTAATTTCTGTTTATAAACAAAAACATAAAATTCTGTATTACAATAAATAAACTGTTTCAGATTTTCTAATCATATTCCATATATATGATTCCTAGACAAACAGTGTTGTTTAACTGTCCTGGTATTAAATAAATTACAAAATGACCCAAATTTGCAAATAAACATTTGGAAACATTAATAATCTATAATATTGCTGAATTGTTTTGGTAGCAATATTGTAGAACAACTGTTCATTTAAAATTATAAGCCTATTTCTTGTTCATTTAAAATTATAAGCCTTTTTCTTATCTCTGTTCGTGAACTTCATGACCAATTTTAATATTTAGAAAATTCAGTCTGAGATGAAGCTGACATTTCTATAAGTTATTCTCACATCAAACAAAAGTGTGTTTGTCGGATACCAGGACAGTTAAAGGAGTAAGACCAGTGGGTCTCCGTATATGGGATAACAGATGGCTGGGGATGGTCTGATAAATTACCTCCCCTTGGAAGTAGTTCGGGGGGTTGGGACTGTAAGACAAAACAGGGTTACCCACCTGAGGGGTGACTGTGGTTTGTGAGTGGGTGGCAGAAACGGTTGTACTAGACAAGCTTGCCTCCTTCGAGACTGACTGTGAAAAATGGACACTGCAACTTAATGTTAGCTAAACACACCACACAATATCTATAAGTGTGTCCCACTGCCTCGTGTTGTCTTGTACACGACGACTTCAATATGCTATATCATTATAGGGATGCCTCTTAGCATTATACTTTTAAGTTATCTCATTTTAATACATCAATTTTCTTCCTTTCATGGCACCCCCTCAAATAGTCTCACTTTATTTTATTGTAAGCAGAATGGGTATGTTAGTAGATAAAAATTACACCTAATAAAAAGTATTAAGTCATACCAAAGATATTGCCTGTACCTAGGCAAAACGCCATGGAGTGACCCTTTAGTTTCTCAAGTCAAACTTTAATAAATGAAATATTTATTTTATCATACTAAATGTTAATACCTAAAACCTGATCCTGAACCAATATATTTAAATAGTATCTAATTCTATGGAAGAAAATCTTCCAGACACAATATCTTTAATTTGCTACCTGTTTCAGTTAATTCATCCCTTGTCACCTTACTCTTTCCTAAGATACTAAATGACAGATTCGGGTCGCACTTAACCCTTTCACCACTGTGAACCATAATGGACTCATCCAGATAAACGTTTGCTAGAGTCTACTAAGTTACCTAGGGGTGAAAGGGTTAAACTACCAACAACTATAAAGTAAAATTAAAGTTAACAAATGGAGTCACTCGAGCTCTTGCCAGAGAGCAATGATTAATCATTCAATAATCATCTCCAATTCAAGTGCTAAGGATTTGTACATCTAAGAAACTATGTGAGACATTTAATTCTGATCCTATGTAATCTATATTGACATTAACATAATTGTAATGTTACCATGACAATAATTGAATTGCGTCACATTTAGGTACATATATATTATATGTAATAGCAGACCAGACTTTTATCGCATGACAAACTTATTTTTGATAAACTCTACTAAGACTGCGAGAAAAGTGATAATTTTCCATTGAGGAGGACACAGAAAGAATGATTATCAAGATTATGAAATGCATTAAATGTTTTTTATAATGATACAAATGATATAGCATATTGAGCAAAGAGAACAACAAAACCATGAAACAATTGAAGCAAACTTAAAACTAAAATCAAACAAAGAGTGATAAATGATATAAATCTGACACCATGAACACAATGTTAACAGACACAACATCAAAATCAATTATTGTAAAGGATGTTTAAGGAGAGCTAGAAAGTTTATTTATACATAAATACATGTACATTAAAATTCATTCATCTTGTCATAATGAAATGAAAATATTTTGATGAATGGAATAACAAAAGTATGAAATGATAAGTTATAAAAATATCAAATGTATATTATACCATATCAATATGAGCTACATATAATTCCCCAATTTTATAATGAATTGTAATATTTAGCACATGGATGGATAAAATGATATAATACATCAAATAATATTTTCCTGAAGTTAATTAATTTCATAATAAAAAAAGAGCCACACAAAATGCCTTCTCTTCCAATATATAGCTTGGAGTATACATAATATACATATCTATAAATTGCATGTGCAAAAGAAAGGTAAAATGAGCACAGCCATTTGATAGACATAATATTCTCACAAATATGTACAGTGGACCTTTGTTAATTTAGATTACAATATTCCTTACAGAATTCTTAAAATGATTTTTATTGAATACTTCCTAGTTGTTTATTTTTGTGCGGGTATAATTTCATGGGTGTCCCTATCACAACTATTTCCACTACAACAAGCACATAGGCGTTTCTGTTAAATTATGATCAGATCTGTACGGTACTCAGTGTAAATATGCAAAAGCATAAAGCTTGGCATGTCGGAATCAATCATTTAAACTGATTTCAATCAAGATGAATTATAATTATAAATTGTATATTATTATTCATTATACATGAACAGTATTTTGTTAACATCAAAAATTACATTTTGCAATGCAATATACCGGTAAGCAATTTATTGAGATAAAGGTCTTGAATATTCATACAAATTCTAATCTGGGAAATATCTAGCAACCAAACATTGACTTGGGATGCAGAAAAATGGTACTTCTAGCTGGTGGATACATTAGGTAGTTAGAATATTACAGTTTAAAAGGAACAGTATTTACATTAAACAAATTAATGATAATTAACAGAAATTATAAAATTTATTATTTTTTCACAATAATTGTCAGGTTTAAACAAAGTTCCACTGTACAGACCACCTCCACCATGCTCTAGCTCCAATGCACCAGAAATAAACACATTCAAATGTTGAACAAATAAATAATCAGGCCCAAGTTTCCTGAACATTCCTTACATCATTTCCTTAAACAGTGCCAATAATATGCACCTACATGTAGCCCCGTACTTTCAAGTTAAGGAAATTTCCTTACGTAATTAATTATAAGGATCCCGAGCTACCTTGTACAGATCAGGAATAAATTAACGATTCTAAGTTAAAGAAACATTTAAAATAAGGAATGTTCACGAAAAAGAGGCCAGATATAAGCTTTGCTTTGGATAAACAATATCATTAACATCCACATTTGTGAACTATATGCTACATGAATACACAATACTGGTATATACATGTACGTACACTGTCACGTTTCAATTATCATTACATAAAAGGACAAAACAGTAACAAGGGCTGCTTTCATTTATATGGCTGAAACCATCGAGATAGCACAGAAATAAACACACTTGGACCAGAATAGGGCTGATTTAATATAGACAAAACTTAAATTTAAGTTTTAGATTTTTATACAATATACTACAATCTAGTGGTAGTCAGCCTTTAGTTTCTGCCAGGTACAATTGGGCCTCTTAATCTACCTCCAATTTTATAGTAGTCAATAACTGTCCCAATATGTGGGGATCGTTTCCTTTCAGGTTCAACAAGTTGAAAAGCTTGAACTGGATAAATGAAAGCAGCCCAGGCGCTACATGTAGATACTAATGTCGAGATTGCTACATAAAGGGAGACAACTGGATAACATCCCCTATATTGCTTTACGTAAAATATACACTATTTTGATGATAAATTACTTTTTTTTCTATAAAAAAATAACATTATAATAAATATTTCGTATTCACATTGGATCCCCAGCCTTGGGGACTTTTGTGTTAAAATAGGGTGTGGAGGGTTAAAATTTGCATGAAAATGATTGTGATTGTGAAATTCATGAAAATAATGTCGGAAAATGTGACTTCCACATCAAACCTATTTTTCACTACAAAATTAGTTATGAACAGAAAAATGTGAAAACTGTTAATATTTTTACTGAATTTTGAGCATGTAAACCTTCCTGACATTCAAAGCAAGAACATATTTTTCACATAGCACCAAGTGAGAGATTATGACAAGCATAATGAAACATAGAAGGGGAAGTAATTCAGTTAGGTCCACTTCACAACATTTCAACCAATTTTTACACCGTTTAAACAGTATTTGTTATGAACTGTCCTAGCAAAGTGTATTTGGATAAACTCATAATTCAACTAATTGTTTTATCCATAAAGTGACACTGGGCAATTAGTAATCTTTTCTTCCATAAACTGACAGCATTAAAAGCAATGTATTGTATCAGTAACAGTTCTATAAACTCTACATATAAAACACACAATGTTGCTCTTCTTGTTTTTCGTTTTAAAAGACAAGATCACACTAGTACATTTTTCATGACAATTCTATTCATTTCATAGAAATAAATTCAAGAATCACAGATCAGATAGCTTTTATAAAAGAGCTGATCCAAAACTGGGCTGTTAATGAATACTGCTGGAGAGAAAGTATGATACTGTATAACATGAAATCTTCGTTGTGCATTTGTTGTTTTTCATGGTTGTCGTAGAACCACGAAAATAAATACAACAAATTTGAATGATACACGTGTCTACTGTTTGTTAATACGGGTTATCCAAGACAAATTGTACAACGAAACGATCAAAATGGCTTCAAACTACGAAAGAAAGTCCCCAGGAACCTTTCGTGTTACACAGTATTTACATTCCCTGTACAATATACCTTGTGCTCAATACATCAATCACCCATACTCCTATGTGCATCAAACAATATAAGTGTGCGGCAAATAATATGACAAGCAGAAATGCTCCATTTCCATTACAATCAATTAACATGCAGCCATCACCATAAACACTGATGGGAGTGTAAGGCAAGTGATGTCACAGTTATGTTTTATAGCCGAGTAAAGATGTACCAGTATTTGGGATTTTACTTTCTCTTACCAGGTAATAACAGTAATAAAACCACTTTTCATTCATCTAACATTTGAATTTTATTTGTATCAAATTCAAATTGTATATTTGGCTTCTTTAAAAAAAAAAAAAACATGTCACTGAATTTAATAAAAATAGATATTAATATACACAGAAACAGAAAAAAAATAAACAGAAGCTTCATGCATGAATTTCTTTTTCTTGTCAAACATGTCCGATTTGATTTTGATAACACCATCGTATATAATTTATATCACAACTAAGTATTAGCTAAAATATTGTAAAATTGAAATCAATGATGAAAATGTATATATATGTATTATATAAACAAAAGTTTAACAAATACTTAGATAAAAAACAAACATGCAAAACAAGCTGTATGATATACACAGAATGGATGGCTTAGAGACGGAGTGAACTTTCAATAGATAATGTAGGCTGTGTTTTGTTGTACATGTAGTGATTCACTGAAGTAAACGTGATGTCCTTGGAAGTTGACTCTAGCAGTTAACAGGAAAGTAGCTGTTCCCAACATGCTATAATTTTGTAATAGTCTGTGCAATTTTCATTCAATCTAGTCTAACTTAATGTAGTAGAGTTAAAGAGATGATTTTACGCTAGCAGCATGGACATTTTTCTAGGTAATACTTTTGTCAAATTAACATGTCAGTCCAATACACATGAATGCCTTACACTTGCGTTATATACTTGGGCAGTTACAAATACCGAGGGATAGGTGTGTTCAGTTACATAAATAATGGGTACATAAATGTGTAGTCAGGTACCTGTCATAGTAAGTACATTTTGTAAGATACATAATTTAATTTGTCATTATATCAACAAGTCCAATGTGTCGGCCTTGTGATTTATTCTGATCATACAGTTTATAAAAGACTGAGATAAACCCCTCTATGATACTGAAATTCATTAATTGTTAATAGCAACAGAACAATGTATGTAGTTATATCATCAACATCACTGACAATACAAGTTAACCTGATCAGACTGGTACCTGGTTCCAATATTGTGTACCCATGACAACCCTACTTCTATTTTTCTTTGCAAGCTCCTTCACATTCTACATGGCCAGGAAAGGCTGAAAACTCGGCACAAGTTGCAATACCAAGACCAGTGCAGAATACGTACCAACCTGTGTCCATGGTAACTCAGAGTCCAGTTTTGTGTCAGAAGTTGGAATGTTAGTTAACCATCCAATCAGAAACTACGTACCTGCATAGAAGAGACCCCTGTTTGCATTCCCATTCCGGATGCGTAACCCCTTCCCATTGGCTGGAGTCCTGGTGCCATCATATTTCCCTGTATCATTGGCTGTAAACCCTAAACCAGGAAGTGGAGTTAAAGACATCTTATTTTCAAACATAACGTTTAACATAAAACACTTTACACAACATATTCACAAAATCAAAACTTTGCACATCAACTCATTTTAGGAAATTAAGGAAATTTTAGGAAATCTATAAAAGCAGGTTTCTGGTTGACACTTCAGAGTACAAAACATGAGCCAGGACTGTTTTTACAGCAGTTTGTGACATGTACATATAGTGGCTGAGCGTGACTTGATGATTATGACCCGATCCTTGCGTCAAGATTTTGATACATTATTATAGGTTTATTGTTTTGTATGGTTTTATTCACAAATGCTCCATTAATAGCTCTACATTGTATTTATTATTGATCGGTGCATTTGAAGGTGAAGGACTTAAACATATTTGCATTCATACATTGATTTTGAATATAAATACATACATATGGAGTTAAATATTTGCATTATATTCAAGATTTAAGGTTTCTTGTCTCAAGGGAACTTCAGTTTTACTTATCAGGGTTGATTAATTATCTAGTATACACAAACCAAACAAACCCATGAATTTTAATTATCTTTAAAATACATATCAATCTGCATATCATGAACATTTTAGCATTAAACAGTATGATTACTGCAGTCCCTTTTTGCCCCTTTCTGAAACTGATCTCTGGAGTCACCTGCAGATCTAACCTCCGAGTTACATTTCCCTCTCTTTAATCTGATGTTTAAGGTCACCCTTGAATCTGACCTTTGGGATCACCTATGAACCTGACCTCTTCGGTCATACTTTCCCTCCCTTTAATATGACCTCTGGGGTCACCTATGAACCTGACCTTTTCGGTCATCCTTTCCCTCCCTTTAATCTGACCTCTGGGGCCACCTATGAACCTGACCTTTTCGGTCATCCTTTCCCTCCCTTTAATCTGACCTCTGGGATCACCTATGAACCTGACCTCTTCGGTCAGACTTTCCCTCCCTTTAATCTGACCTCTGGGGCCACCTATGAACCTGACCTTTTCGGTCATACTTTCCCTCCCTCTAATCTGCCCTCTGGGGTCACCTATGAACCTGACCTTTTCGGGCATACTTTCCCTCCCTCTAATCTGACCTCTGGGGTCACCTATGAACCTGACCTTTTCGGTCATACTTTCCCTCCCTCTAATCTGACCTCTGGGGTCACCTATGAACCTGACCTCTTCAGTCATACTTTCCCTCCCTTTAATCTGACCTCTGAGGCCACTCATGAATCTGACCCCTAGGGCCATGCTTTCATTTGTTTTACTGAGATCGTACCTGCTGCATGCCCATATTTGGCATTCCTGCGTACATGTTCCCTGCCATCATACCTGTGGGCTGCATTTGTGGTGGCATATTCATCTGCAAATCAAATTTTAGACATTTTGAAAAAAAGTTTTCAAACTGCCTAAAACTACACCACTTTTATCAAAATGAATATTCCATATAAATTCACCATGCTTGTCAGCTATCATGTTTTTCATGAAAACATTCATTTTCCAGTAAACTGCTGTTAATATCTTATTCTTTTGCCTCATATCAGATGTAAAACTTACTAATTATACTGGCTTAAATCTTTGAAAACAATGATGACCTTTCTTGAAATAATCTTGTGGGTGCATTTTACATCACGGTTTGGTGTAAAACTATCGATCAAATTACTTTTGTCTTCACTGACCTAGCTATTAAAGTGATTAGTGCATCAAAATGTTCCTTTACACCCAATGTACGTGTATTAAATTTGTGTATTGTCCCAACACTTTAAAACAGACTGGTCCTTTTGTTAAACCAAAGTTAAAGCTAGGACAACTTGGAATTATACTCGGATTTCCTTAACAAGTGACACTCCCTTTTTTCGCACAAAAGTAATCCTGTTAAAATTCACATTTTCATTTTGGCTTAAAATCTGTGATATCATAATATATAAGACAGTTCTTACAGGACATGGTTCAAAATGAGCTAGATATTTAAGTATAATCTCTGACTCACTGGGTTTCCCTGCATAGGAACCTGAGTAGCTTGGGGCATTCCCATCATTACAGGCTGGGCCCCAAAGTTCCCCATAGATGCCATGGGTTGTCCCATTAAAGTTCCACCCACTGGGGCCATGGGTTGTGACCCCATAGTCGGCATTGGGATGTTTGGTGTTTGTTGGGCTGGCATAGCGCTACTAGCACCACCAAACATGTCAAACAGATTATCTTCTCCGGATTTGGTAGCTGGTGGGGGAGCAGATGACCCGCTCCCTGCTGCATTAAAGGCTGTAAAATCTGCAAACTCTCCACTGTTTCTGTAACACAAAATATAAGGAGTGAGACTCCATAAAGAAATAGATGTTGCTAGTGTAAAATGTGCAATTCTACGTTAAGCAAACTTTGCAGTATGCTCAATCCCCTGGACACCTGCATTACCCCACACATGTGTCAAAAATCCTACTACTCAATATAGACAATATGTTTGATGGAAAGGAAACACTACCTGTAAACATCAATGTTAATGGTTACTTCTTTTTAGGTTTTCAAACACTTTTGAACATTAAGATATGACTTTTGTGCAATTAAAGTATCTGTAAAAGGCCTTGACAACAAAACTGTCCTATGGCAAGGCAGACGAAACAGGCATAAATAACATGGAATTTTGTCCATGAAATCCCTGGCATTTCCACAAGTGGACACCAGGATTGTTTCTCCTTTAGTCATGTTACAAACTGTGTGTTTGATCAAGTCTCAGCTGTGTATAACTGCAATATGTACTGTTATACAGGTGTTCTATTTAGCTATAGTCACCACACAAGTTTCTTGATGGCAAACAAACTGGTTAAACTTGAGCTTATTTTTTACCTTTCAAGTGTTCCACAAAGACATGTCTTTCCTATGCAGTAAATCAAATGTTTACATGTAACACTTACCCTGTTGATGCTGTGGAGGTGTTACTCTGGAATTGTGAGAAATCAGCAAAGTCTCCTGTACCTCCTTAACAAAAGACAATTATTTACATCAATCTTACATTTCTAAGGAAAGACTGACAAGAAAACTTTCTTGTTCAATGCATATGTCTGAAGCAATATAGAATAGATTTTTCTATGGTAAATCGAGGAATGATTATCCCCTTATTAGGTCTATTAATAAGATTAGTTCCCAATTGAAAATATGCCTAATTAGTCAAGAAAAATTCCAATTTGAAAAAAAAACACTTACAAGAATTACACAATGTATTGCAATTTCACAATTTATTCACATTTTCTCAGGGTCCATTGCCCAAAATTACCTGATAAATCCCGAAACTAAATGATTAAAAACACAATACCTTGTGGAGATGTAGCGCCTCTTGGATTGAAATCTCCATTGGAATTGGCAGATTTGAAGTCAGCAAATTCTGATGTTTCCTGGGAGTTATCTGCCCCTCCTAGACCCATGTCAATGAGGCTTGAACCATTGTTTGTTATACTGTTGCCACTAAGCTGAGACTGAAATACACAATGATGACGTGGATAAACATTGATATGCTACACTACCCACAATAAAATATAAACTTTCTGTATTTTACAACCATCATGGAACAAGTTATATACCTGGAGTACCCAGAGTAAACCAAAGTGGTCGGGCAGGTCACGGGCAGGTCACGGTGAGGTCACCCCACACTTTTTCACATCTGATCAGGAACTGAACCCTGGCCATCTTGGTGAACGGTGAGTGTGCTATCTACCAACCGACCACCCACAAATTTGTTACATTGATACTGCCTACAGTCATCCTCCCTTGATGTTGTAAAAACTACCTACTGACCTCTCTGGGTCAGTATTCTACACCACATAGTGCTACAGTACATTGTGTGTGTTTAATGATTAAAAGCTGAAAAAATAAAATGTATTTTGGAGGCTCAGTACCACTACTCTTCCTTCAATAGTACACCTCAGTTTCCCAATCATACTCACTATGGAATCTTTATCCTTGCCGTATGATGATGCTGCCCCGAGGTCAAGTTTCTTGGCTGACCTTGACCTCCTGTTGTGTGTGATTTTTTCTGTACGTGTTGTATGTGTTCGCTCTACTGACGTATATTCTGCATCATCATCTTTGAAATTAAAATCATCCTTGTCATTTTTCGATCTGTTTTCTGGCTCATCACTGGAAAAAATACAAGATTATTATCACTGTTACTATTGTTATGATCATGATCAGTTTCAATTCTGTTGATCTGCGAATGTAAGACAAGAGGCCCAATGGGCCTGCATCGCTCACCTGGTATTAATCTTGCACTTGTAACCTAAAAGGCAATCTTAAGTAAAGCTACAGGCAAAATATCAGTATCAATGACAGCAAGTCTTTCAAAAATGAACCTGTTAAAGATTTTAAATCATTTGACCCATGTGACCTTGATTTGCGAACAAGGTCGTTATGTTGAACTAACTTTAAAGCCTTTCATTTCAGCATGCAACTTGCCAAATATCATCATCCTAGATCTTTTGTTTAACGAGATTAGGTCATTTACATATCTAACCAAATGTGACCTTGAAAATGGGTCAAGCTCATTCAAATGACTTGATAGTCCTTCATCCAAATATCAATATTCTGGGCATCGTGGTTATTCAGAAGAAGTTGTTTAAAAAATTTAAACAAATTTGACCCCTGTGACCTTGAACAAACTTGGTAGCTCTTTATAATTATCCAAGCATGGTAATGACCAGATATCATCATCCTCAGCCTGTTGGTTATTCAGGAGAAGCCATTTAAAGATTTCAAACATATTTGACTCACCCATGTAACCTTGAATATAGGTCAAAGTCATTAATTTTATAAACTTCGTAGCCCTTCATCCAAGCATGCTAATGGCAAAATATCATCTTTCTGTGCTGCATGATTTTTCAGAGAATGTCGTTTAAAGATTTCCTCCATATTTAAGGTCAAAGGGCAACATATAACAGATCAATTCTGAATCCAGTGTAATGAATACATGCAAAGCATTCTGTTAGAATTAGTGAACTTTGTCAGGGCAAGTCATTCATCATTCTTAAAGTATCGTTTTTTGAGAACTATATATATATATATATTGTCAGGGCATTCTATACATCCTTTCCCAGGGAAATTTTGAAGCACAAAATATGAGTAGATTTATTTTCCCCATCATTTTCAGCCCAAGAAATTACCTATTCATGTGCAAATTACGTAGCCTACATTATTTTATTTTTACAGTGTATACATGTAGCTAGGTAAAGCAGGTACCGAGTACACGATGTATATATGTGGCTACATTTTTTATTACAACATGAAAGAGATTTCTAAGCAAATTAGGAACAATGCTAGTATCTTCTATCAAATTAAACTAGCCCGTCTTTTTATTAAGAATTATCTGATATTTAATTTTCTTCTTTTAAATTATCTTATTCTTGTTCAAGTCTACACACTCCAAATGCAGAAGAAAAAATTGAAGCCCTAGGCCTGTGCAAGTACAGAATAATCACTTCTAATCATAACAACAAACAATACATCAGTTATCTTACCACATACAACAATACACAAACAGATGTTGTACAGCTTCCTACCACATACATAAATCAGAATCCCAGGTTTTGATAGTTTTCACATCATTATTTTTTAACAATACAAGAAGTTAGTTACAAATTGAAAATCCTGAATATTGAAATTTTAATTATTTTTTGGAAACTTTCACAGAATTGTTTCCTATTTCTTTATCCCATGCCTTCAATTAAATTTTAAGAAGTATGATAGCATCATGTTAATAGTATTAGGTAATTATTCAGTTATTCTTTGAAATTATTTTAGTACAATCAATATAAATTGAAGCAATGACATTCATTATAGAGTGTACCAAGTATTGTTTAGTTTTCATATTTGATGTCACAATGAATATGTTCAGATGATATTAAGAATACATTAACAGCCTACATTAGACTTAAATTGTATGGGCTATTCCTGAAATAAAAATGTGTGGACAATTTTCACAAGATTTTTAGCGTGTTTTTAAATTAGTGCCAGGCTGTTACTCTTTGCATGTTTTAAGTACAAGGGTTGATATAGCATGCTAGTTAGTGATCAGCATATCAAACTAAACAGCAATGTTGTTAATATGATGTGCAAGTTAGGAGTGACGTACATGTATGTATTAAAATTACAACAAAAATGTACAGTTACACAAGCTATACTAATTAAAGACAACAATCAAACAACATCAATATCCCTTATAAACATGTGTAAAACTAATGCCTACAACACCTCTAGGTCTGTGTACTGATAATACGGGATTATATATTTACGCTTAAATAAGGACAATATTTGTAAATAATATCAAAACCCAGTATAAAATGTCATGATGCAGCATGCAGTTTCTATGAAATCATGTGCAATATTTTCTTGTCTTAATGTAAGATTTCATATCCAAGTCATGCTCCAATCCTGGGTTATCTACAGGTAACACTGACTGCCATATCAGGACCTCAATCACGTGGACCATGCTTTATACATTCCCGATTCCCCTCAAATATCAAACTTGTTAGGACTCGGAATAGAAATAAAACTGCTCTCTGATAATACTGACATACTACAGCTGTGTATAAATTGTTAATGACACATCTAGAGTGTATTTGGGTGTTTTTTTGTCCTTTGATTCCAATTTACAGATTCTTCAAGTCTGACATTCATCCTAACACTTCGTACCCAAGTCACATTTCCTTTTTTTTTTGTTATCTTAAAACACACCAAATACAACAAATGTTTTAAACGAAATTTCTATACACAAGTGATGCAAAAGTTGGGAGTCCTTATGAAACTAGTTGGAGTCCATATGTAAATTTGAATCGGACATGGTGTCAACTCCACAAGTTTGATATGACATAGACCTGTGTGTAACCTTTGTGTACCAGACAGAGACAGTGCCCAATTCAACAGTTATAGTTTTCACAACACCAATTATACCATGCTCTAACATTTCCCAGTCCTGCATACCAGGTAGAATCTCACCTAAAGTCTGTTAAACTGCTTCTGCGGGCGGCAGGAATCTTGCTTGAACTAGAATATTTCACAAAATGGGTATTTTACAATGACTGAAAACTGCCAGATAAATATATCAGAACCTACCACATATCTTTAGGTAAACACATGGGTCGATAAACTATCTGATTTTGTTTTGTTTTTAAAAACATTTAGTGTCATTTCCGTTTCAGCTTTTGATTTTCCTTTTCAAATAACAGTAGTTTTGCATAGTAAATATAGATGTAAAATTATCAAACTGTGAAAAACTTCCCCAAATCTACAGGCAAGACTTGCAGAATATCTCCAGAATGCTACATGTGTTTGGTTATTCAAACGAATAATTAAGAACACTGACAAAACACCATATTCACAAATGTCATCCAATCTGAGGAGCTTTTAATTAATACTTCACTATGTGCTTGGTGATTATCTCCCTTACATTGATCCACTAGGTATAACAGTACATACTTTTATCGTTTTGTATTTTCACATAGCTTGTTATCATAATTCAGCTTTGACAAGATTGATTTCATCTAAAATCTTTCAATTCAGCATCATCAACTAATCCTATTAGAAGTTCCTATTCTCAAGTGCAGTTCCCATTCTCAAAGGTAGTAACTGAAAGCTTAAACTAATATCATAGATTTATGTTTGACTATCGAAACTTCCACACTATCCTGTACAATTCTGATGTTACAATAGAGATCATTGGTTCAACAGCAAAAGGCAATAGAAACTGTAAAAAAAAGAGTTACATTTTGAAAATTTGAATACTGTATGATTTTGTGAGGCAGGTGCTGCCAGCAACTGGGGGTTTAGGAAAAGTACTTGCCATGTGGGACTTTCTGCTGTCAGCAGACCACAAAAATTAATGAGATTATAATTAAAAAGTTTCGACATATTGACGGCTATAAAATAGATTTTGTCTTCTTTGCAGTTGAACACAGGATGGGAATGTATGTCCTCAAATTGAGCATTGGGCAGGGCATTAAAACACAGACCAAGATTCTGGAGTTAAGTCTCAAAAGGAAACCTTTAAAACATACTGTATTCCTAACCCCTGACCCTTACCTGTAATCAACTACATCGTCTGGTCCCTTACGGCCCTGTACTTTGTTCCAGAGCCCCTTTACTTTGTCCACAGCTTCTCCCGCCATCGTCTTCCGGCCGCTGTCCCACTCTTCAATTTCATCCATCTTATCACGGTTGGACGGTTCCTCGTCATATCTGTCACCTGTTACATCCAACCAAACGTACATATCTAACACCAGACCAGGTTATAAATCTATATTAAGAAGGTAAGAAGACAGGAATTATGACTCCATACAACAATTCTTGCTGATACAAGTACATTGTTCCCAGATCTATAGGTGCATGTGTCTCAATCCAATTAATGGTCGTCATACACAGGATTCTTGTAGGTACAGGTAATTTTGATTCTAACTGTACAAATACAGTATACAAGTCTGAAATTATTGGGATTTTTGACAAGAAAGCCTTTAGCTTTAACAGTCGAGGGAGTTTGTTGTTATGGAAATCATTTTGTATACATTGCAAGGTAAGGCCAAAAAAAATGCTAACTTGGTTCTCAGGCCCGCGCGCATTTCATTGCGCCGTGTGCATTGCCGATTTTATCGTGAAAGTAATAAAAAACAAATCGTGAATGCGCCAGCCGCCATCTTTAAAAAAAATCCGGAAAAATTGGTCCGCATGTCGTTTTTACTCGTTAGTCACCCAAGTCCCGAAAACGTTTGAATAAAGGTAAGGATTGAGATACAGGCAAGCGTTAAAATGATTATGACTTATTAGTCTTGTGTACAAATGGCGCTCATTTCGGTACAAACAAGGAATGGGGGGTTCGTGATTCTCGTCTGGAACATCGTGGGGGGATTTTCGGAGGCTTGCTCTATGACGGGTCTCTACACAACTATAAAAAGACAAGGTAATGTCCACAATATTAATGAACATTTTACAAACTACACAATAAAAAAAAATCGCCCTCGTCTCGTTTTTGCCATGTAAAATAAAATAAAAATACCGTCCTGCCGCATCTATTTTGAAAAAAATTGGCCTGAGAACCAAGTAATTAATTTTATTTGGCCTTATCAAAGTAGATATAAATATGGACATTGGATTAGCTGACAAAATGATGTTGGGCAATGAACAGTATTTAAGCTTACTGGAATGTATCTATTGCCCAGTGAACTCCCTCCTTCCACTACTACTGTGTTATTTACAAGAGACTTACTGTATCTATTGCCCAGTGAACTCCTTACTTCCACTACTACTGTTATATACAAGAGACTTACTCTATCTATTACCCGGTGAACTCACTCCTTCCACTACTTATGTGTTATTTACAAGAGACTTACTGTATCTATTGCCCAGTGAACTCCCTCCTTCCACTTCTACTGTGTTATATACAAGAGACTTACTGTATCTATTACCCGGTGAACTCCCTCCTTCCACTACTACTGTGTTATATACAAGAGACTTACTGTATCTATTGCCAGGTGAACTCCCTCCTTCAACTACTACTGTGTGATATACAAGAGCGTTACAGTATATATTGCCCAGTGAACTCCCTCCTTCCACTACTTATGTGTTATATACAAGAGACTTACTGTATCTATTGCCCAGTGAACTCCCTCCTTCCACTACTTATGTGTTATTTACAAGAGACTTACTATATCTATTGCCCAGTGAACTCCCTCCTTCCACTACTACTGTGTTATTTACAAGAGACTTACTGTATCTATTGCCCAGTGTACCCTCTCCTGCGACTCCAACATATTTGTCTTTGTTCTTTTTTGCTTTTTTTCTTTCGTCTCGTAACTTCTCGTCATTTTGAATGAAGTCTAATAGTTCTTGTATCTTCTGTCGTACTGCAATACAATAACATTAAACAACAATCTTATAGTCAGACTTATACACAGTTCGACCCGTAACAGCTAGTATATATAAGTCATAGCAGATACTAACAGAATATATATATACAGTTTGACATATTCTGCTTGATAAACGATTGACGACACACACTTTCCAGCAAAGTTTGCATCTGTAAGTGTAAGGCGATTGTATAAAAAAAACTCCCCTCGGAGGCAAACCCAGATTAACACTACAGATTACAACATGTAGAAGTAGTCTAGTGTTTATACCGATTCAGATAAATTAATTTCCTCTAGCCAAGTCAGTAATACTTAATTACGTGGTTCACATGTAGCAAATACACTAGATCTCCTTTCTATAAAAGACCACATCCCTAAGTCTTTCTGGGGACAACATACCCATTCGATCATGTTAAAGTGACTGTTGTACATATTTCAAATATTGCTGAAATAAATTTATCAGTAGGTTTTCACTACATTCTATTAATTTTGTTTTTTAAGGAAGATTTATCCATGTTGTTTGAAATTCAGATTGTTTAAAAATAATTCTCAATAACCATCAGAAACCCATTAAAGATTTCATATAATTTGAAGAAACTGTAGGAATGTTACTCAAAGAGAACATCAAACAAAATATTGGGGCCCCGGATTCACTGACTAAAAGAATTTACTACTTTTTCCATTGGAAAGTATTGCCAGAATTCTTAAATTACAATTTTTCCTAAACTCCAAAAATGCTTCCGAAATGAAAAACTGAAGTTAAGAAACGTCTGTGAAATCTAGATCTATTAAAGCCAGATCCCTATATATATGTAGCTTAAATTTAGGTATCGGTGGTAATGAGTGATTGTTAACTCATTCAGCCCAAAATTTCATAATGCACTATTCCAACCTTTGAATTGAAAGAGTTCAAATGTGTCTTTAGGGATGAATGAGTTAAAGATGCTCTACAAAAAATAAAATTCTGCTATAATGTCCAACAATTACTTATCTGATGCTTTACTGATTGAGTACTATAGATATATAAATATGTAATATTTCAATGTCCTTATCACCATTTAATCCCTGGTCCTTTCCATGCTCATCTGTGAAAGTGTAGCTCTCCAGACTGCGGAGGTCATAAAGGTGTTCCCTAGAGCTTGTAACCACACGCTCCGACCCGTTCTTTAGGAGATATGTCAGCAACAGTAATGACTACAGCATAAGAAAACACAAGCATGTGCACGTGATATACATCCTCTTAAAAATAGGCAACACAAACTTATTTAAGTCAAATGTGTATGTAAAACAATTCAATGTAAGAATTTTAAAACTAACAAAATTTCACTTAAACGGACACAATCAATTACAAGAAGTGCTTTCTGCTCCTGCTAGCGACCATGTAGATATAGTGCTTTCTGCTCCTGCTTGCGACTATGTAGATATTCAGATTTCTGCTCCTGCTTGCGACCATGTAGATATTCAGATTTTAGTTATCAAAGTTATTATGAGATCAGAAATCTAAAAGTTGAGTTGGTAATTGATATTAAAGGCATGTGTAGAAAGTTTCATGAAAATCAAAGTGATTCAGAGTAAAATACAGCAAGTACATGTAACTGTTGTTATTGATATGCATAGAAAGTCTCAATAAAATCAAAGCATTCCTTAAGAGTTGTTGCACGAAAACCATTGGTGCAGATATAACAATGAGATTGTGATCCCCATGTTGTTTTGGTTAATTTCGCAGCTGGCAACTCATAAAGTACACATCCAAATTTATAGTCTGAATTGTATCATTAGAGTCATTCATTTAACCAAATCTCATCAAAAACAGCAACAAAACTGGCAATTAATAATGTGTAGCTTTAATATCATGAAAGTGATTAAAATATCAGTTTTATGTAACCACACACTTAGTATGTACAGACCTTATAAACCACACACTCCGTATGTACAGACCTTATAAACTCTCCTCCAGTTTTTCTTGTTATCGTGCAGCATGCGTTTCCACAACATGCCCATCACCTCTGGAAAGTGTTCATATGTAAATGTGAAGCGTGCTACTTCCTGCATCAATGATCCGTGGGGTCCCCAGGCTTCATCACTTGTAGCCTCTCTCACCTTCGTCTCCACTTCGGAGTAGTTCATCACCACATTGGTGCTGTAAGATAAAAATCATCTTTACTTTAAAATCAAGAGATCAGAAAGAGATATTTAAAATATTATGTACAGTTAAATATAATCTGTGAGTCAATTTCTTTATTCAGTACTATCATATATTTACCTTGCATTGGTTCAAAAGAAAAATTATTTCTTTGCAGGCAACAATAGTGAAAATTGTGTGATCATAAAATAACAATTTGTTGCTTTAACAAAACTTCTTCTACCTATCACGGTCGCCATCATAAAAATTGGTTAAACGAACTGATGTGTTGCTTAGCAGTGTTATTGTATAAGAAAAAGACAAATGCACAGCCAGACTGGGATTCGAACCTGGGACCCTCCGAACTTGAGACGGACGCTCTACCAACTGAGCTATCAGTTCTGCTACATTCTTTCCTTCATTTTCTAAGTCTTCGTCCTCAAAGACACAACTGTTTTACAACCCAGATTCTGATATCCCCTTGCCAAGCATTCACCCAGTACTTAAAACACGGGTTGGCAAGCTCGCCAATTTTGTAATAGGAGAAGGAGAAGTGTAAAGTTGAGACAGGAATAGGAAACCTGAGGAACTTCCGAACACTAGACGGACGCTCTGATACACAATTGACTACATATATGGTCACCAACGATTGACCCAGTCCATTCTGCTTCAATTTTACTTAGTTATATTTGCATTTATAATATTTGATGTTTATAAGTCTTGTCTTGTTCTGTAGTTCTTCCTTCCGTTCTATTTAGGAGCTGTCCATGAAGGAAAATATTACTGAAGTTCTTAAAATTCTGTTTCTAACAGTAGAATATCAGGCTTGTTTGACTTTAAAATTCATATAAAACACGGTATAAAAGTAGCGTTTGATCAACACCGCATCCACTTTGTATAAATTTGTTTAAAATACTTAGTACGTCGGTGATTTATTTTGCTCAGTTTTACTGCAGAATTCAGGCTATTTTCCTAGCTACAAGTGTCTTATTTTCCAAAACTGAGGAACATATTCCCAATTTTAACACAATTAATGCTATATTTTCCCAATTTATTAAGGAACAGGCTGTTGCAAAATTTAGGTATTAAAAACACTGTACATAATGTTCATCTGTAGTTCACAAGAAGGCTTGTTAATATTCTCGCGTACAGATGGAATTTTCTAGTTATTCCCCTCCCACTTCCTTCTTGAAATAGCGCATGATGTACTGTATATATGTATAACAATAATCAGGCAGACTCATCATACTATGACATATAGCCGTCCTATTTAGGGGTATCGAGTATAGCAGAACTAGACTGGGTCTTTCACATGCGACCACGTAGCTCAATTGTTTAAGCATCCATCTAAGAGTTTGGAAGGTCCCTGTCTCGTTGTGCTTTCTTCTGATCCTAATAAAAATTACATACTGGCCATCTGTTTCCTCAAAAGACACAATACAAACCCCTAAGAAAGTAACTGAATAACATTTTCTTTTTATTAAAGAATTCAACTGCAGGTTTCTGAGATGGCATTCACAGACATCTGTACCAAAGCGACCTCATGAAGTGCTGNGGGGGGAAGGGGCAAACTGTGTCACATAATGACATGGTGGAAAATTACGTTTGGATTGTATGGGATTTCAAGGGGATTACCAACATATTTGTATGATTATTTAAGGAACTGAATCATTGCACTACACGAGATTTAAATGTGAGTTACCTCACTTAATAACATGGAGGACAGAGGGGTTCCTAACAACATACAGAACATGCACAGCAGAGCTTTATTTATTTGTTATTTCGAATTCCTTGTTAATGAAATTCGGTCACGTCCAAGTAATTCATTCATTTTCTTTTTTCTTGTACTCCTGTTTGAAAAATAGGTGTCTAACAAATGGTACGTGGCAGCAGTGACATATTTTACATTCCCCAAATCATGGAGGAGTTGACACTCCCATCACTCCTCCCCTTCAAACACAGATAGTCAATCAACCACAGCAAAACTTAACATGTCAACACTTCAGTAGTTAAGTCAATATATTTCAACACATTTTTCTACCGAATATAAACGTATATATCGTCAGCAGTAGAGATAATCATTTATTTAGGAAAAAATAAATATTGACATCGAAACGTCAAAGCGGAAGCCGGTGTCGACGTGGAAGGTCAAGGCCTGAGGTAACGTCCAACATCCGCTAGAAAAGCAATATAAAATAACAAAATATATACTTACACTTTATCTGTGATCTCCCTCAACTTCCACATTTTGTCGGCGAACATCTGATTACTTTCCTGGTTCCCTTATTAATATCCCAACCCCCGATGTTATAAAGATGATTGGGGATTCCTCAGCTATGGTTTTTCACTGACAAGATGATCGCTTGGGCTCTGTCACGTGACCAAGTTAATCGGTTATTTTTAGAAGGGAATCCTTTGGAAAGAGAACACCCACCACCTACAGAGATATTTGTGGACATGACTCACACTGTATATAAATAACTTATGTATCACAGGTAAATATTATTAATAATTAATTAAACTTGAAGATCTATTGAGTATTTTGTGTGGAAACATCATCTGCATTTTGATTTGATCAATATCAGTTTTAATTAATTTGAACCAGAGACGCGGTATGAAGCCAAATATATAAATATATTATACTCTGCTTGAACCCAATACAACATAATTATAGTGTATATATCGCTTCGAGCATTACCATACTGCACAGCATTTCAGATAGTAGAATGGCAATGTATATTAAAACTATGTCTACAAATGTAAAATTAAATTAGATAAGTGGGAGAAAAGGTATGCATCGATGTTAGAAAATTAAGTAATTGCTTTCAGCGAATGCGTAAAATAACGAGCCTAAAAAACATACAATGTTTCTTAAGTATCTACTTTCAGGTTATTTTTTAATTACGTGTAGTAAACACAGTCCAAATAGAAAAAAAATATCATCTTATCAATAAGTAATCTCATTTTCTGAAACCGTTCAAAATTGAGTCCATATGAAGTTTCATATAAATGTATGCAAGGTCAAAGATCAAAAGCGAAATTTAACTACATGTAGTACCATAATTGCATATTGAAATTATCGAATACACTTTACAAAAATATGGATTATTTATTCAATCAGACACTTAAGCCCTTTTCCACCAGGTTTACATCTGTATCATATATAGTGTCTGGTAGAATTAAGAAACCAATCATTATACAAATACGCACTTTGCTCTACTCCTTCAAAAATATCAATAACTCTTGCAGGCGTACACGTGCACTTCAACTTCTGATTCCGAGTATACGCGCAATATGTCGGTAACATCGACCAACTGTTACGATTCTAGTTATCACAGCTAAACTAAAATGCATATATACATATAGACTATATACATATCTCTGATGTGTCATACCGTAATTTTGGTGAATGACTTCACTGTACCCATTGAATAGCTGTCTATTGATTTGACGTAAGATTTTGAGTAACAAATATCACGGAATTAAGTCCGTGACCTCACTGGGAGAAGACCTTGTAAGTTGCTAGAACTTGTGCCCAATCCCTTTGACTCTTCAATGTCGATAAAATATGTTTGAATGTCTGTCAATCGATTTGTCTTAAGATATTGAGTTACAAATATCACGGAATTAAGTCCGTGCAATTATCTTAAGAGAACTCTTAAATCAACTTCACGTAAGTCAGTAAAACGTCGTGACCGACCGGCACCTGTCAACGTATCTACACCGAAATCAGTAAACAATGGGTACATTTAATTCAATTCAAGGCTTTTTATTGATTTTAACAAAGGGATCAGACAGACTATATAAGTCATCTCCCACTCCAGTTACAGAATGTAATCAAATATAGATTAGAGGGTTCATCCAGTGGGCATGAGCTGGACAGGTGATAGAGATTGATTAGTAAAGAGTATGTCTATTTTTGAAAATACTGCGTTGAATTGTTTAAATATTGATTTTTGAAGATCTGCAACCGGATTGATAGCATTTGAAGTTAAAAGGAGGTGTAACAATTAAAAACACCCCAAACGTCCACACTATACATGTACTACAATTATATATACATTGTCAATCGGCACACATACTCCACAGAAGCTTGTTTCGATCAACAGATAATTATCAGTAAAGTACGTCGTACGATACGATATCATAAACATTTTTACTTATCATTATCTATTAATCGAAACGAGCTTCTGTGTATACTCACCATACTGTAAACACACTATACATTATCACAAGTACTCCGTCATGTATCTTGATCTAAACCATAACAGATAATATGTAAATATACACACCTACGCACAAAACGAAATACACATGACATACTCACACACATACACAAGTCAAAACACCCACTGATACACATAATGACACATAAGGATTACACATAAGGATTAGACGTATATTTTTTTTAATTTCATACCGACATGGACACTGAAAAAAGTCCGTTCAATCGTTATATTTACATCCTAAATATGTTAGTGTCTGTATGGTAAGCGCAAATAAGATTCCTGATAAGATTCCTGAAACATCCTAACGTCACCAAAATGTTTAATTACCTTAATTATCTCATGTTAATCGAGGCCGGGG
>NW_018406942.1:513864-520011 GCF_002113885.1 Mizuhopecten yessoensis | reverse complement strand
GGGGGGGGAGAGAACCTTCAAAATGACGCTAATCGAGTTGCGTTCAAAGCTCTATGAACGCAATTTCTCCTGGTAATGCTTATTGAGGATCTTGCAGTGGAAATGTAAATAAACATGAGACTGGTAGTGCAACTTAAATGTAAAGTAATACATTACACACGTATACTACATTGATAGGTAAAGCTATAAATAGATCAATTTACCATAGTAGGAAACATAACATGTACATAAGAGACATGAATCCTGTGTAGGCATACATAGATGTATATAATGGTAATTTAACTATATCAGCCTTTTATTTATTAAAGATGGAAGCAGATACATGAACTAATATGAATTGATTGTCATCATTGGACAGGAGAAAAAAATGGAGAATTGGTTTTATTATCAGGACTTTGCAGTTTAAATACACTCATTTACATTTTATTCCTATAGTGTAGCTGGTACAATTATAAACATTCCTCATTGCATACAGACAGATTGATACAGCAGCTACCTTATACTAAACTCATCACGTGGTTAACAACACTCACTACGATAAAGTCTCAACTTTTTGCCAAAAAAATATAAGTTTAAACTTTATTTATATTACAACAATTATGAAACAAGTTATATGACTTATATTAATCACTCTTGTTGGCCCGAATGTTAACGCGCAGGGGGTCTTACTGTGGGAGGAAACCGGAGAAAACCCACGTGGTAGGGCAGGTTACCTCATACCTTTTCGCGTCCGATCGGGGAATCGAACCCTTGGCGAAAGCCGAGTGCGTTATCCACTGCGCCACCCGACCAACCAAGTTAGAAACCAACTTATAACATTCACAATAATGTTTAGACTTAGTTCTTTGAATTTTCCACTGATAGGCAAGAACACATGTCAATGCCATAGATATGATAAAAAGCGTTTGCACTCTGTATATTTTATTTGTGTGATGTTACCGGTATATGTATTAACGGTGGTAAGTTCTAAGGAACATTTTATGGAATCTTGATGAAAATCAACAGGCAAGTTTCAGAAGAGATAGTTGTTGGAAGTTATGCCCCCAGATACCCCAACAGGCCCCTGCCCTCAGTCCTCGTTAGGTCTGCCCTTTCTTGAGTATGCATTCTGATCCTCCTCCTGTAGGGATCATTTTTTGGAATGTTGGTGAAAATACACGTGTTAGTTTTAGAAGAGATGTATTTAGAAGGTTTTGCACCGTGTGAACACCTGTTGCCTCGACCTTCAGCACCCCTGGGAGTCATCCTCTCCTTGATGTTAGATTCTGATCCATAACACAGGCTGACACTTAACACCAAGTTTCATCGCAATCTGAGGACGGTCCTGGGGAGTCGAAACTATAAATGCTTACGGACGACGGACGAAAGTCAATCAAATAATGTTAACTTCGTGACCTTAATAGCGAAAATAATCTTCAGCTTCTGAACGGGAGTATCATTCTTTATTTCTGTCTAATAAATAAATAAAAAAAACTATTTAAGACATCTTGAAAAAAGTAAGATATTACATATAATTTGGATTATATGTTTTTAACATATGAATATGTTTTAATAAGTTTAATTATTTCAAATGAGTTTACACTTCTTATGCAAACAGATTTACAAGTATAAATGACACGTAGTTAGATAACTAGACGTATAATTGTATTTTATAATTTGGCATAGGGTTCAAATGATGTACATTACAATGGAAATGTCGATACTATAAGAGGACTCGTTAGAGTGAAGTACCTCCCTTCTAGTTACCTCCCTTTTGACAGTGTGCTTACTTAATTTGATCTTGTTGTGAACATTTTATGTCAAAAATAGTGATATGGTTGAGTGTCACCTTATTCACTCAATTATCACATGTCTGTCTAGTAACCTACATTTGTTGAGGTCAACCTGCAAATGACCTCCAGACCTCCTCGGTTTTTGAAATACTGTATTATTTTCAAAGATTTGCATTGCTTATATATAGCTCAACATTAAAAATGTTTTGGAAAAGCCCCTTTTAAAGTTTTAAAATTAAAATACTCTTATACTTTAAAAAAGAAGAGGGAGGACGTTTTTAATAACTTTGATAGAATGACAACTTCGTCAATATCCCAAAGGGGAACATCAAAGTGTATGGCAAAGAATCTTACCGTTTCGAGGTCTCCCGGGTGTGGAAAAGCTTGCCAAAGAACTTAGGTAAGCTGAAAATTACAAGTCGTTTCGCTAATAGCGATCTAAACGTACCAGGGAATATGAGTACTGTACTATTATGAGTTTTATACAACACTGATCTTCATGCATAGTAATTTTGGGATGTCTCAATTTTTCTTAACACATCTTTTAATTTATGAACTGTTAAAATTGCGATAGTGTGTCAGTTTTATATTTCATTTATGCTTATGTTTGTCGCAAGCACAGCACTGCAGTGTTCATGTTTTGTTATATTGTTCTTGTAAGCGACATCAAGTAAAATGTCATGAATTTTTACTCTCGAAGACATACTAGTTTCTTAAAAGGCAAATAATAAGCGTTTTAATACCATTACTATTGATTTAATGACTTTGACACATAGTAAAATAAATCTAGGATTCAGTTCAAGTAGGAAATCCGTGCTAGTACACCCCTGCGTTTGTGTCCTCTATTTGGGGAAACCAAAGCGACCAAAATAAATCTGCTGCACCCATTGCAATATTTGGGATATTTCTATTTCTTTCTACTTTCACATTTGACTTTACTGTTGAACGTTTGCTCTGATGAGGAAGGCAATGGATTCTGTCCCCAGGCCGGGACATACCAAAGTCCGTAAAAATGGTAGCTGTTATTCTCTGCTTAATGTTTAGCTTTTGGGGTGATGGCAAAAACTGGTTCGCCCATTGTCAGTATAATGTGATCGGGCGGAATGCTGTGCTGGGTGCTTTCGGCATGTTATTTCAGTAAGATAGCACTATAAAGATCCGCGCCAGGAAGCAAGTACATTAACATACCCTGTCTCCAGCACACATACACACATGCACGGATTTACGTCCTTAAATGATCTAAGCTGTTAATAGGACGTTAAGCAAAATAAAACAAAACAAAACCGCGCTAGTATCAGTAACCACTTGAAATAAGGCATGTATCACTATTAAATCCAAGCCGGTTAAACAGGTTCAATGATGAACTCAATCTGACGTTCACGGGACGATGAGTCATTTCTGGATATACTGAACAACTACTTCGATCGCAACTACATAATCTATTGCTAATTACTGTATAACTGACGTCAGATATGATCTGATTACCGTACATAGATCGATACATATAACATTACGTCAATATAACATTACTGTATACACATGTATACTCTTTATAACATTAAGTCATCATAACGTGACTGTATACACACGTGTGTTCTTTATAACATTACGTCAGCATAACGTTACTGTATACACAAGTGTGTTCTTTACAACATTACGTCAGTATAACGTAACTGTATACACACGTATACTCTTTATAACATTACGTCAGTATAACGTAACTATATACACACGTGTGTTCTGTATAACATTACGTCAGTATAACGTAACTATATACACACGTGTGTTCTGTATAACATTACGTCAGTATAACGTAACTATATACACACGTGTGTTCTGTATAACATTACGTCAGTATAACGTAACTATATACACACGTGTGTTCTGTATAACATTACGTCAGTATAACGTTACTGTATACACTCGTGTGTTCTTTATAACATTACGTCAGAATAACGTTACTGTATACACACGTGTGTTCTTTATAACTCAGTATAACGTTACTGTATACACACGTGTGTTCTGTATAACATAACGTCAGTATAACGTTACTGTATACACTCGTGTGTTCTTTATAACATTACGTCAGTATAACGTTACTGTATACACACGTGTGTTCTGTATAACATTACGTCAGTATAACGTAACTATATACACACGTGTGTTCTGTATAACATTACGTCAGTATAACGTAACTATATATACACGTGTGTTCTTTAAAACATTACGTCAGTATAACGTTACTGTATACACACGTATACTCTTTATAACATTAAGTCATCATAACGTTACTGTATACACACGTGTGTTCTTTAAAACATTACGTCAGTATAACGTTACTGTATACACACGCGTGTTCTTTATAACATAACGTAAGTATAACGTTACTGTATACACTCGTGTGTTCTTTATAACATTACGTCAG
Organism: Mizuhopecten yessoensis; assembly: GCF_002113885.1. Lineage (NCBI taxonomy): Eukaryota > Metazoa > Mollusca > Bivalvia > Pectinida > Pectinidae > Mizuhopecten > Mizuhopecten yessoensis. The sequence goes on along the minus strand of NW_018406942.1, from coordinate 515,814 downwards.
AATAACGTTACTGTATACACACGTGTGTTCTTTAAAACATTACGTCAGTATAACGTTACTGTATACACACGCGTGTTCTTTATAACATAACGTAAGTATAACGTTACTGTATACACTCGTGTGTTCTTTATAACATTACGTCAGTATAACGTTACTGTATACACAAGTGTGTTCTGTATAACATAACGTCAGTATAACGTTACTGTATACACTCGTGTGTTCTTTATAACATTACGTCAGTATAACGTAACTATATACACACGTGTGTTCTGTATAACATTACGTCAGTATAACGAAACTATATACATGTGTGTTCTTTATAACATTACGTCAGTATAACGTTACTATATACACACGTGTGTTCTGTATAACATAACGTCAATATAACGTTACTGTATACACTCGTGTGTTCTTTATAACATTAAGTCAGTATAACGTTACTGTATACACTCGTGTGTTCTGTATAAGATTGCGTCAGTATAACGTAACTATATATACACGTGTGTTCTTTATAACATTACCTTAGTACAACGTTACTGTATACACACGTGTGTTCTTTATAACATTACGTCAGTATAACATAACTGTATACACACGTATACTCTTTATAACATTACGTCAGCATAACGTTACTTTATACACACGTGTGTTCTTTATATCATTACGTCAGCATAACGTTACTGTATACACACGTATACTATTTATAACATTACCTTAGTATAACGTTACCGTATACACACGTATACTCTTTATAACATTAAGTCATCATAACGTTACTGTATACACCCGTGTGTTCTTTATAATATTACGTCAGTATTACGTAACTATATATACACGTGTGCTTTTTATAACATTACGTCAGTATAACGTTACTGTATACACACGTATACTATTTATAACATTACGTCAGCATAACGTTACTGTATACACACGTGTGTTCTTTATAACATTACCTTAGTATAACGTTACTGTATATACACGTGTGTTCTTTATAACATTACCTTAGTATAACGTTACTGTATATACACGTGTGTTCTTTATAACATTACCTTAGTATAACGTTACCGTATACACACGTATGTTCTTTATAACATTAGACAGTATAACGTAACTGTATATACACGTGTGTTCTTTATAACATTACCTTAGTATAACGTTACTGTATATACACGTGTGTTCTTTATAACATTACGTCAGTATAGCGTAACTATATATACACGTGTGTTCTTTATGACATTACGTCAGTATAACGTTACTGTATACACACGTGTGTTATTTAAAACATTACGTCAGTATAACGTTACTGAATACACACGTATACTCTTTATAACATTAAGTCATCATAACGTTACTGTATACACACGTGTGTTCTTTATACCATTACGTCAGTATAACGTAACTATATACACACGTATGTTCTTTATAACATTAGTCAGTATAACGTAACTGTATATACACGTGTGTTCTTTATAACATTACGTCAGTATAGCGTAACTATATATACACGTGTGTTCTTTATAACATTACGTCAGTATAGCGTAACTATATATACACGTGTGTTCTTTATGACATTACGTCAGTATAACGTTACTGTATACACACGTATACTCTTTATAACATTAAGTCAACACAACGTTATTGTATACACACGTGTATTCTTTGTTACATTACGTCAGCAAAACGCTACCTTATACACACAAGAAGTTATATAACACTACGTGAACATAAAGGTACTGAATACAAAATTGTATTTATAACACTAATCCATCATGTCGTAGCTGCATACAAGTATTATGTTTTTTATTAACATACTGTCAACAAAAAGTTACTATATATGCACAAGTATCCATAACACTATGTCAAAAAACTACTGCAAACACAGGTGCATTTGTTACACTACATCAAATAACTGTTAACAAAAGTGTGTTTATAACATTACGTCAACATACA
>NW_018406942.1:497134-510488 GCF_002113885.1 Mizuhopecten yessoensis | reverse complement strand
AAGTGTGTTTATAACACTACGTCAGCATACTGTATACAAAAGTGTATTCATAACACCACGTCAACATGCAATATACAAAAGTGTGTTTATAACACTGCGTCAACATACTGTATACAAAAGTGTTTGTATAACACTACGTCAACATACTGTATACAAAAGTGTGTGTATAACACTACGTCAACATACTGTACACAAAAGTGTGTTTATAACACTACGTCAACATACTATATGCAAAAGTGTGTGTATAACACTACGTCAACATACTATATGCAAAAGTGTGTGTATAACACTACGTCAACATACTATATGCAAAAGTGTGTGTATAACACTACGTCAACATACTATATACAAAAGTGTGTGTATACCACTACGTCAACATACTGTATACAAAAGTGTGTGTATAACACTACGTCAACATACTATATGCAAAAGTGTGTGTATAACACTACGTCAACATACTATATACAAAAGTGTGTGTATACCACTACGTCAACATACTGTATACAAAAGTGTGTGTATAACACTACGTCAACATACTGTACACAAAAGTGTGTTTATAACACTACGTCAACATACTATATGCAAAAGTGTGTGTATAACACTACGTCAACATACTATAGGCAAAAGTTTGTGTATAACACTACGTCAACATACTGTATACAAAAGTGTGATTATAACACTACGTCAACATACTGTATACAAAATTGTGTTTATAACACCACGTCAACATACTGTATACAAAAGAGTGTTTATAACACTACGTCAACATACTATATACAAAATTGTGTTTATAACACAACATCAACATATTGTATACAAAAGTGTGTTTATAACACTACGTCAACATACTATATGCAAAAGTGTGTGTATAACACTACGTCAACATACTATATACAAAAGTGTGTGTATACCACTACGTCAACATACTGTATACAAAAGTGTGTGTATAACACTACGTCAACATACTATATACAAAAGTGTGTGTATACCACTACGTCAACATACTGTATACAAAAGTGTGTGTATAACACTACGTCAACATACTGTACACAAAAGTGTGTTTATAACACTACGTCAACATACTATATACAAAAGTGTGTGTATACCACTACGTCAACATACTGTATACAAAAGTGTGTGTATAACACTACGTCAACATACTGTACACAAAAGTGTGTTTATAACACTACGTCAACATACTATATGCAAAAGTGTGTGTATAACACAACGTCAACATACTGTATACAAAAGTGTGTTTATAACACTACGTCAACATACTATATACAAAATTGTGTTTATAACACAACGTCAACATATTGTATACAAAAGTGTGTTTATAACACTACGTCAAAATAAAATTACTGTATACAAATATGTATTTATAACACTAAGTCAACATTCTAAAAGCGCTGTCAAAATGAAACATCTATATTGTTATTCATTTTATTTTTTGGAATTACGATCGGCAATTATTGATATAAACTGAATTGAAAAAAACCGTTTGACGTTTCTACGTGTTTGTGTAGCTACTTGATAAAGGGTTGATTTGTTTTTACAGTTATTTGGGGTATTCTATATCAGTAAAACATTTTTATTCAAACCCTCATAATTTTCCTTCTTACAGAATTTTTAAAATAAAAATCACACCATCGAATTAGGAAGACAATAACTGATATGTAGGGAATACCCCATTCCAGTATCTTTATATGACCGCGCGTCGGAAATAAAACACTAACGTCCTTATTTACCTTTATGTGACCGCGTGTCGGAAGTACAATGTGAACGTCATTGTTTATATAGAGCCCTGTTATTTTTAAAGTTGACTGCTTAGTGTTATTCGTTTCGGCGTAATACCATGCTTGTATTTAATTCAACCGTTTATATAAAGTCATAACGAGAATGCTTAAATAAGACAATGTATCAAATATTCCGAATCAATTATATGAAGTTGTGTGCTGTCCTACTCTAACATGAACTTAATTTTGTAAGCTGAACAGATGCAAAGACGAGGATAGCATCACGCATGTATAACCAAGCTACGACACTCGCAGTTGATGAAATATTATATAAAACTAACATAGGGTTAGGGGTTAGGGTTACATTAAAACTGAGCATAATTTATATTTAAGGATACACTTTTATGATAACAGGAAGAGAAACCAGCAGATCCAAAAAATATATTCAAGTTCCATATAAATGTAACAGTCAAAACATTCAAATGTGGTTATTAAACAGCTATGTCGTTTACAACACACTTTCATTATTTATACACAGGTATGAGACAAGTGTCTTCTCATAATTACCTGTCGACAGAGTTGTTTTATCGTTGAAAGTTTGTTCGGCTTTTTGCTCGCCATCCTTCTGTAGCTGCTCTTCACCCACAGTATGATAAAGTAAAAATCAGGGAAGTATTTGTTGTTTCAAGATTAACTACGCAGAACATGTCACTCAACCAATCAGCGCATGATTAAGAAATATGTTAATTTATTTTGTACTACAAAATATTATGTTTGTGCTGCAATGGTCATTTCTAACCTCAAATATGAAGCAATAGCGCTTAAGGATGTGCTCTTCTGAGGTTTCAATCACGTTCAAGTCTCGTTTTGATCTGGTGTAACAGGTTTTTGTAATATTTAACAAATTATGATCAAGTTTATTAACAAATACGCATCTGAAAAATATGCCAAAAAACAAGATGCCTGTTGTTTGTAGAACTATTTTTACAAGTATTTAAACAAAAAAACAATTCGGCGGCCATTTTGAAAATGTGTCTTTATGTGTATTTCTTGCGCTTCAAAAAAGGCCAAAATTTCACCTTTTTTGACACTTCAACTTTATATTGTTTAATATGATAAAAATAATATGCAACAAACTAGAATATTATTCGTTATTGATAGGTTTTTTTACATATTTAGTTGAACTAAAGCACTTTTGATTTTTGACCCCGAAAAAGGTAAAAAATAACACAAATGATAATGGGACAAAAAAAAAAGCACACGGACCCCCCATTTTTGTGGATGTTTTAGAAAGAGAAACACATTTTCTTTTAATTCATTAACTATTAAAAAAAGTTTAATAGCAGAACTTTTTATATCAAGCGTTTAATCTGCACACAACGGTAAAAAAATGAGTATTTTTTCATTAAAAAATAGGGGGTAGGGGTAACTAAAATCGGCTTTCTGAGTTAAAAAAATAAGATTAAGACATTTTACTTCCATTATTTAAAAGAAAAAGATATTTTTATCAATTCTACAAACTTTCATACATATCTAATAACACACTTGGAAGAAATTGTATGAATTTTTTCTGCAAATGGTCAAAACCCAAAAAATCACCTTAAATCACGTGTTGTGTTAAATTGGTATCTTTGACCGATCATAGCACAAAAACGAACACACCGACATATAGTTTATTTTGCATTTTCTACTATGCCATTAACTCCTTTTTCCAAAAATCAATATAAGAAAAAAAGTTTAATACAGGAATTTTTAGACTTCTCAGAGGTGTACATCCTTAAATCAAATTTGATAAGACAAAAAAAAACCTGCTGTTTGTGTTATTTTATAAATTAGTGTCGCTGAGTGGTGTTACTGTTGTATTGAAATATGCGATTTATTTGATTAGTATATTTACACATGTTGGTATTAATACTTATACTGATGATGAGATAAAATGACCATGTATTTTGCTCTCTATATATAATTCACTATGCCTACTACTCCCTACTATGAATGGAGTAAATATCTCGAAGACGCGAAAGAAATACTTCTTATTAAAAGGGATGCAGGAAATCCAACTTATTTCATTTCAACAAATTTTATTCATGATGTTGTATGAATTGGATCGAACAACAGGCTATGTCTATATCAGTTCTCTCCTGCATGCATTTGTATAAATCAGCATATAAATATATTATAATTTAAAGTGAAATGAATATCAATGTGCAAGTCATTTGGTAAAGGGGAGATAACTCTAACTGCTTATGAAAGTTAACATGTCAAGCTGTGCTACTTCTTGAACTCACTAGAGTAATGAGTGAGTTTTAGACATATTCCTTCACTAGCTAACTGAGTGACTCATAGATAGTTGAATATCGGGCTTATATACATTTAATATTATGAATAAGCTATGTCAATATTGTGAATTATATTAATATTCACATTATAATATGTTAAGAATATAATAATACAACTACTTGTTGATATATACTAGTCCATGTTGATTAACGGATAACCGTAAGCATGTTTGCTGTTCATGTTTACAATATTAGTACATTATAATATAAGTTGATATAGATAATTCTAGTTATATATATATCTTTTTGAGTTCACGATAAAGGCTGAGACACTCTCTAGGATATTCATGTATATGGTACACTATATGAACATTGCTTTTCTGGTGACAGCAGAGTAACGCTGTTTAGTATAGAGAATACAGATATAATATGTAGGTTTTAACGTTGTAAGGTTACTACAAACTTATCTCTGCAACGTCCTGTTATACATATATTATTCATTTCTGTAAGAATTTCATGAACAATTAAATAGATTTTGTGTTTTTGGTTTTTGTTTGTATATACCGTATGACCTTAAAATAATCTTGGTTATTCCATATAAATGCATTTCAAAAGAAAGAAAAAAAAATAATTGCAAAGTTAATGATTTTGCACAAAACACATCATAGTGTTGTCACTTCGTCGCTGAGCCGCTTAACCAATAAGAAGTTAGTTAATGTTGTCACTCGTTAATAGCCTGAACATGTCTATCATTGCGGTAGTAAATACTATCAAATTGTTATCTGATAAAGACTAGTATCAAAATGTAATAACCATGAATATATGCACGTGGATGTTGATAACGTCAATTAATATCACCACTACTAGGTTATACAATGTACTAACACAAATTGTTATCTGATAAAGACTGGTATCAAAATGTAATAACAATGAATATATTCATGTGTATGTTGATAACGTCAATTAATATCACCACTAGTAGGTTATACAATGTACTAACACAAATTGTTCATAACAATGATCTACCTAATAGAAAACGATTGAGCACAGGCAAAGAAACTAAATGGTGATGTCATGCACCTTAACATTTAAACATTCCAAATATGTATAGATTTTATATACTTTTTTATGAAGAAAACACGAGAATACTTCAGTGCACCCAAACCAAACCAGCTGTTTCGAAAGGCAATACATCGTCTGCCACATCGATGACACACGCTTTTTAAATCAATGTCAAATCAAAATAATGTGTCGTCCTCAAATTGAAAACCAGGGTCCGTATTCATGAAACCGTTCTCATGCTCGAGCATGGATTCTGAGCTCAAACCAACTTTCTTGGTACTCACTTATATCATGTCAAACGATCAAAATGTTAAATGTAAACATTGAAAACAGTATTCGGGTCCAAATCTCTTTTAAAAAAATCCAAATCTGTTACAAAATAAGATTTGTTTATAATTTTTTAAACAGACCAAGAAATTAAGCTTGAGCACAAAATCCATGCTTAAGCATGAGAACGGTTTCATGAATACGGGCCCTGGTAAATAATAATGACACTACGAGGCACACTAATACCATAGACCATGATATCGCACAAGGTGATAGAATGTTTCCCCATGAGATATGAGATATTGATGACGATCATAAGACATGCACAGCATTATTAACTGGTATCTATCAGCACCTTGTGTCGTAAGTTTGTCACTCAGCAGCCGACAAGCAATGGAAACTTCAAATAGGAAAATCGAAATAACGTTGCTCTCATTGTACAGCTTAGTCTGACATGTAATAAGCAAAGCACGAGGTTGTGTCCTTGATATCTTCTTCGGGAGGGTATATAAAATTGATGAATACATCGACAAAAAGAAAGAGAAGGGTTAGGAGAAAGAGTAATAGCTATACATAGCGATGGGTTCAGCAGATCAACTTATGTTACGACAGTGTTTCCCATGCACAAAACAAAAGGAACCTGTGAATAACACGAGGCCAGCATTAGTTGCCTTTTTACAGTAACAAATGTGGAGGCCCTGCAGAGTCGGGGGCATTCTTCGATGTCTTCTGCTCAGCGGATCTGCTGCCCCGCCCATCTCCTCGAAAGACGGCTCATATCTGAAAGTAAAAATAAAGACTAAGCATTATTATATCAGTCCCGACAAGGTCTTCTATTAATTAAACCTCATACAAAAACAGTCCGCCAGAGTGGGCACATTTTGATCGTATAGGGAGCCAACAGTCTTCTGAAAAATCTTGCCACCGAATCAAACAAAGATATTGACAACCCGGAACTCATTCTCACTATTCTATCCCCAATACATATCACCTTCGACCTTCTATTGTTTTTTTTGTTTTTTTTACAAAATTAGGTCCAAAACTTTTACAATTACATCTCCAATTGCCTTTCTTGGAAAAGAAGTTTCTCATTACAAGAGCACAACATGCAGCCCTAATTGCTAGGCTTATTAGCTGCGGTACATGACCGCAGTAATGGGTGGCACTGTATAGTCTTTTTCCGAGCTTGATAGTAGGTCACAGAAGGTCAAGCAGTGTTGAACATTATTTTTAGGCGTACTTTACTGTTAACTTTGAAGTCATACTGGTTAACACTTGTATCGTGGAGGTTTAACGTCATACCAACAGCTAGGACCATTTAAGGCCATGACTCGACGTGTGTTATGTAGGCCTGTATTTGTCCTGGAGGTGGCATGTTCGTGTATTTACCTCCCTCCTGGCAATAGCGCAGATCGTAGGCTGACGTCATAGTGCTACGTCACTGAGGCTGACTTCATAGTGCTACGTCACTGAGGCTGACTTCATAGTGCTACGTCACTGAAAGACCATATCAAAGCCACCTAGTACAGTATTCTATCAGGACACAGTAAACCGACAACGGGTAAACCAGTTGTTGTCATTACACAAAATGCTGAACGCTAAGCAGTGATTAACAGCCATCTTAATAACACTTAGGACAGAATCCATCGGTTAGCAAGGCGCTAGGAAACAAAAACGTTGACAAGAAAGCTAAAAGATAGAGATCCCAAATGTATGGTGCAGCAGGTTAAATTTGGCCACTTTGGTGTCCCCACATAGAGGGCACAAAGGCAACTCCTTATTTTGCAGGGGTTTCCACTATAAGATACCCTTAACAACAAGCAGTGGGTAACAGCAGATATGTCCATATCTCTATCTCCTACCTACATGGATCTTTTGTCACGAAAGACTTCCAATTCTTAAATGGAACTAAAAGAACATACAACTCCCATGCTTCTTTGTCTGTTATGGATTTCTGGTCTTCGTAAAATCTGAGAAAAAAAAGACAAGAGTGCTCATTGACAGGGCTAATTAAAGGACATTTTCTTCCAGGCATACTATTCATTATCTGAACACACTATCCTAACAAAAAAATGACTACCTATAGTACCTAGATAAAAAAAATTAAAAAATATACAGAAGCTTTAGGAAAATGACAGCAGATCAATAAAGTGGACACAGGAAAACATGCTGTGATTACCACATTAGTCGCCTCATCTACATTGATGTTTAACAGTTTTTACTGTAAGTATTCTTAACACAAAAGCTTCCTGTGATACATTTTCCATTATGGTTTGGTATCTTTATTGTGAAAAGAAAATTCTGAACTTTCCATACATACCAACATTGAAATCATGAGAAAAAATAGGGAGACGAATACAAGTTAAAGGTTTGCAGTTATTTGACTCTATTCTAAAGTTATTTCCGTTAAAATATTGTACTTTCTATCTATATTTTAATACATTTTGCATGCGTTAAGAAATTAGAGCAGTTCTTAATTAGATCGTGGCCATTACCATCATAAAAGACTCTAAATTAGTGGAATGAGACGCCAATATCACATGTCCTGGTCCAGCGTTATAAATGATATCACGTGTCATAACGCAATATCCGGCTTACAGACATAACAGCTCTTCAGACTACACGGCTTACAGACATAACAGCTCATCAGACTACACGGCTTACAGTCATAACAGCTCTTCGGACTACACTGCACACAGACATAACAGCTCTTCATACTACACGGCCTACAGACAGACTGCACGGCCTACAGACATAAAAGCTCTTCAGACTACACGGCCCACAGACATAAAATCTCTTCATACAACACGGCTTACAGACATAACACCTGTTCAGACTACACGGCTTACAGGCATAACAGCTCTTCGGACTACACGTCCTACAGACATAACAGCTCATCAGACTACACGGCTTACAGTCATAACAGCTCTTCGGACTACACGTCCTACAGACATAACAGCTCATCAGACTACACGGCTTACAGGCATAACAGCTCTTCAGACTCCACGGCTTACAGACATAACACCTGTTCAGACTACACGGCTTACCGACATAACAGCTCTTCAGACTCCACGGCTTACAGACATAACAACTCTTCAGACTACACGGCTCACAAACATAACAGCTCTTCAGACTACAAGGCCTACAGACATAACAGATCTTAAGATTACACGGCTTACAGACATAGCAGCTCTTCAGACTACACGGCCTATAGACAGACTGCACGGCCTACAGACATAAAAGCTCTTCAGACTACACGGCCTATAGACAGACTGCACGGCCTACAGACATAAAAGCTCTTCAGACTACACGGCCTATAGACATAACAGCTCTTCAGCCTACACGGCCTACAGACATACCAGATCGCCTACATACATAACAGCTCTTCAGACCACACGGCCTACAGACATAACAGCTCTTCAGACTACACGGCCTATAGACATAACAGCTCTTCAGACTACACGGCCTACAGACAGACTGCACGGCCTACAGACATAACAGCTCTTCAGACTACATGGCTTACAGACATAACAGCTCTTCAGACTACAAGGCCTACATACATAACAGCTCTTCAGACTACACGGCTCACAGACATAACAGCTCTTCGGACTACATTTCGCGTTAAATACGTGTCGATATTTTCTCGTCGAATACTGCTCCAGATTTTATTTTAAAGATACGCATTGCAAACTACATAAACAGATTTAAATAGATTAAAGGATGCCTCAAAATGTCAAAATTCGGCGTCAGACGATAGTGATTGAAGCAACCAGACGGTACCAAAACAGCTGTCACATTCACCCCTGTATTCCATAGTAGTTATTTCCACAATATGGAGGAGTGCATATTGATATACGTTTTTGTTTGGTTAACAAGTGCACATGTATAAGTACAACATGTTTACTTGTTATAGTAAATGCTAAAAATTGCGTATAATATATAAATCGTTAACACGAGAAAATAAAATATCTTGTACGAAATGTGAATTTGGCAAATTTGACAATTACATACCACGTGATTGTCAGCTATAGGTAAGTTAATCAGTCTGGGAATATTTCCAGATGTCATGGAGCGCGGCCCCGAAGGGTTGTTACTGGCACCTTATATCTTATCAGGCATCAGACAATGTTCATATAATAATTTCTTTCATTTATATCATTTCATTAATTAAGAATCAACTTACAAATTTTCCTATCAATTTAAAAGTAAATCAAAATAAAACAAGAAACTAGAACTAAGAAAGACAAGTTTTCGAAACATGTTTATTTTTTTCTGTTATGGATTAGATGTTGAGATAGGTGTATATCTATATCCTCGCCACATTTATTCTTTCACTCAGGCAGACTATGGCACTCCATTTTCTGGTTGTAGCTTTGACACTGATTTTTCAGGTTTTTGCACAAGGTAAGTACAGCTTTAATATACCAAGGCAACAAGTGTATGTGGATACATATTTGTGGTCAAGGAATACATTGATTTAGACGTGAATATATTGATATCGCTAACTCTGTACAATCTGTTACGGTGGTTTACTAACACCTCAGGCATATCCGATACGTACGTCGTCCGATCTGACCAATCAAATTGGTACCCTTTCCCCATCCTCCCCTCCTTAACAGGTATTCACGTTGTTACTATAACACGAATGAGTGATGTATTCAATTTTTATAATACATGTTACATGAACAATGGGTAATGAGAAACCAGAAAACTTGTACACATATACATTCATACTCCTGTACGGTACACTAGCTATGTGATTCCTTTGTTCACACAATAAATTTGAAGAATTGAAAATCGATCATGTTAATGAAATAATAAGTCTGCAAAGGAGGGCTGTTAAAGACAGTATACTATCTTTGACCAATCCGTTCATTTACTTGTAAAAATATTGATGAGTTTTGTCATTGAATAACAACAACCATTTAGAAAACTACATACATCTTCCATTTATGCCACAGAATTTAAAAATGAAATGCAACATTCTTCATTTACTTAACTTCAATCTTGATGTAAATCTATATTGTATGGCAATACGTCACTACCAGACTCTATAACAATCCTAGCGGCTAGTTAGAGGATTGCTAACTACGGTAACTACAGCACTGATGATTGATCGCTACAGAGTCTGTCACACTAGTGATTGGTGGCTACAGAGTCTATCACACTAGTGATTGGTCGCTACAGAGTCTGTCACACTAGTGATTGGTAGCTACAGAGTCTGTCACACTAGTGATTGGTCGCTACAGAGTCTGTCATTAGTTCTGTATAGTCGGTCATTTTCACGGGGGTTTAAGACAGCGCGAAGTACCAAGTACCAAGCGAATATTAATACCATGATTGAATACCCTTTTACTGCCAAATATTGGAGACAAAACGTTCTTTTGATGAAATGCTTGCAAAATAAATCCCATCACCCAAAAGTACTCTCTTGAGCGCAAAAAAACCACTGTCAATGTTGCGCGAAGTGTTATCCCAACGAGCTAGATCTGATCTGGACAATCGTAACATATTAGCCCCGCGAAATTGAACAACTAAGCAGTAGCATAAACCTCAGAATGGATCAGTCTTTGTTGAGAGAATGTTGTGGTAATCATAAATGACCTGGGTTTAAACTGTGAGTGTTCAGTATATACAGCAATCTTAAACTGGTTGGCAATGTTTTAGATTGTTTTGTGTCACTTGTTGACTGTTGTAGGTTCCAATACTTTACTTATCACGCGAACTTTGTTTTTAGATTTTATCTGCGTATGTGGAGGCTGCGATTCATTCATTCATTCATTCAGTCATTCAACGAATAGCGTTTAAGTGAATTTTCAGGAAGATTAATAGGAACGACACTCGTATCGTCCTTTGTGACTACAATGTATGTTTCCGGTGACAGAATTGTGGCTATAACAAATATGAAACCATGTCCTATTTCTAACTTTTTTTCCGTAGACGACTGTCCTCCAGGCTTCCAGGCCAATGACGACGGATGTCTCTATGTGTCTAATACTGAGGCCACGTGGGCTGGAGCGTTGGTATGTACCGGTAGTGTCTAATAATGAAGCAATGTGTACTGGAGCGTTGGTATGTACCAGTAGTGTCTAATACTGATGCCACGTGGGCCGGGGCGTTGGTATGTTCCGGAAGTGTCTAATACCGAGGCCACGTGGGCTGGAGCGTTGGTATGTACCGGTAGTGTCTAATATACTGATGCCACGTGGGCCGGGGCGTTGGTATGTTCCGGAAGTGTCTAATACCGCTGAGGCCACGTGGTCTGGGGCGTTGGTATGTATCGGTAGTGTCTAATACTGAAGCCACTTGAGTTGGAGCGTTGGAATGTCTCTATGTGTCTAATAAACTGAGGCCAGATGGGCTGGAGTGTTGGTATGTACCGGTAGTGTTTAATACTGAAGCCACGTGGGGTGGAGCGTTGGAATGTATCGATAGTGTCTAATACTGAAGCCTCCTGGGCTGGAGCGTTGGTATGTACCGGTAGAGGCTAATACTGAAGCCACGTGGGCTGGAGCGTTGGAATGTATCGATAGTGTCTAATACTGAAGCCTCCTGGGCTGGAGCGTTGGTATGTACCGGTAGAGGCTAATACTGAAGCCACGTGGGCTGGAGCGTTGGTATGTACCGGTACTGTCTAATAATGAAGCAATGTGTACTGGAGCGTGGGTATGTACCAGTAGTGTCTAATACTGATGCCACGTGGGCCGGAGCGTTGGTATGTTCCGGAAGTGTCTAATACCGAGGCCACGTGGGCTGGAGCGTTGGTATGTACCGGTAGTGGCTAATAATGAAGCAATGTGTACTGGAGCGTTGGTATATACTGAGGCCACGTGGGCTGGAGCGTTGGTATGTACCGGTACGTTGGTATGTACCGGTAGTGTCTAATACTGAAGCCAATTGGGCTGGAGCGTTGGTATGTACCGGTAGTGTCTAATACTGAGGCCACGTGGGCTGGAGCGTTGGTATGTATCGGTAGTGTCTAATACTGAAGCCACGTGGGCTGGAGCGTTGGAATGTATCGATAGTGTCTAATACTGAAGCCTCCTGGGCTGGAGCGTTGGTATGTACCGGTAGAGGCTAATACTGAAGCCACGTGGGCTGGAGCGTTGGTATGTACCGATAGCGTCTAATATACTGAGGCCTCGTGGTCTGGAGCGTTGGTATGTATCGGTAGTGTCTAATACTGAAGCCACTTGGGTTGGAGCGTTGGAATGTCTCTATGTGTCTAATATACTGAGGCCAGATGGGCTGGAGTGTTGGTATGTACCGGTAGTGTCTAATACTGAAGCCACGTGGGGTGGAGCGTTGGAATGTATCGATAGTGTCTAATACTGAAGCCACGTGGGCTGGAGCGTTGGTATGTACCGGTAGTGTCTAATACTGAAGTCACGTGGGCTGGAACTTTGGTATGTACCGATAGTGTCTAATATACTGTGGCCATGTGGGCTGGAGCGTTGGTATGTATCGATAGAGTCTAATACTGAAGCCTCCTGGGCTGGAGAGTTGGTATGCACCGATAGTGTCTAATGTACTGTGGCCACGTGGGCTGGAGCGTTGGTATGTACCGAAAGTGTCTAATATACTGAGGCCACGTGGGTCAGGGCGTTGGTATGTACCGATAGTGTCTAATATACTGAGGCCACGTGGGTCAGGGCTTTGGTATGTTCCGGTAGTGTCTAATACTGAGGCCATGTCTAATGTACTGTGGCCACGTGGGCTGGAGCGTTGGGATGTACCGAAAGTGTCTAATATACTGAGGACACGTGGGTCAGGGCGTTGGTATGTTCCAGTAGTGTCTAATACTGAGGCCACGTAGTGTCTAATACTGAAGCCACGTGGGCTGGAGCGTTGGTAAGTACCGATAGTGTCTAATATACTGTGGCCACGTGGGTTGGAGCGTTGGTATGTACCGATAGTGTCTAATATACTGAGGCCACGTAGGTCAGGGCGTTGGTATGTTCCGGTAGTCTCTAATACTGAGGCCACGTGGGCTGGAGCGTTGGTATGTAC